>NC_068993.1:62279373-62280107 GCF_001194135.2 Octopus bimaculoides | reverse complement strand
TATATATATGAGTGTGTACTGTTGTATGTACGCAGAAGCATACACACAAACAAACGCTGATACAAGCATATACTCATGTATATATGTGTGTGCGTGTGTATGTGTGTGTATGGGTGTGTATGTATGTATATGTGTATGCATATATATATATGAATATATATGTATATGTGTGTGTATATATATATATATATATATATATATGTATGGATGGATGGATGGATGGTTGGTTGGATGTTCACAGACATATTCACGTGTACACATACATATATAATGTACATATGCATATACCTTTATCTCGCCATTTGTCTTTTCCTCTCCCTCTCTCTCCTTATACATTACATACATAATTTTATATGCAAATATATATCTGCATGTACACCAATATGTGTATCGATATATTTTACATGGTTCCACTCTATGTAAAACACAGTGCATATATGCTCTGTAATTACTGCTTGTTATTAAATAAACTATTTAGCAAGTTCAATTTTTCAATTGTTTAAACTAAATTTTAATGGCAAATTTTCATTCTTTTGTTTTTTTGAAAATTTCACTTAGTTTTAAATAAAAACATATTTGAAAACAGGGTCAACTAAATTACGTTTATTTTTTAAAAAATAGAAAGCCATTCCTTTCAGCGAAAGAATTTTGCTGACACATATATACGCATGTAGACATATATACATACATATAGATATGTATATATATATATATATATATATATATATATATAT
>NC_068993.1:62277080-62279296 GCF_001194135.2 Octopus bimaculoides | reverse complement strand
ATGTTTATGCTTAGTTAGTTAGTTAGATAGATAGATAGATAGATAGATAGATAGAAAGATAGATAGATAGATTTGTTTACCTACATATACATTTATTTATCTATTGTACCATTAATCTCTTTAGAATATTTTTTTCCCATGATTAATGAAGAATTCTCCTCTGAGCAACACGGGAGTTAGCCTTTTTATCCGCCCAATTTTTTCTGTCGTGAATACGATGTATAATCACTCTTATAGAGAACGCTATAAAGGGTCTGTAAACGAAGTTTGTAGATCTGAATAAGGTAGCATAACTTTAAAAGACCTGGATTCAAACGATTTGAGCTGAATCCAAAGTAGAATAAAATCGCATAGTTTACATTCTATCAATTTAAAAAACTTTATTTCATTCTGCTGCACGGGCTCGGGGATCAGTGTTGTATACGTAGACAGAGAGGTTCAAGTGCATACCGTAACGCATTGTAAGATCGGCAGCAATGCGTCACGGTATGCACTTGAACCTCTCTCTCTACGTATACAACAGTGAGCCCTGAGCCCGTGCAGCAGAATGAAATAAAGTTTTTATAAATTGATAGAACGTAATCTATGCGATTTTATTCTACGATTTCTAACATAAGTTTTCGAAAATCATCGAAAGGATGAACAAATTTTCTTCTTTGCAATGTCAGAAACAAATCAAAACACCCAATATTGATCTACATAACAATGCTTATAGTTGTTTATAATAAACAAGATTTTTAACTTTGGCAAAAGGACAAAACTATCGTTTGTATCAACTCCATACTAACAAGTGCTTATTTTATCGACACCGAAGAAAAAATAAAGACAGTATTCGGGACCTATCAATATTTGAACTCAGTGCATAAAGGGACTTGTATTTAATATATCACGTTGACTGTTCAATTGTTTCTGTCAACCCATTGATCGTAACATTCCTATTTAACCGTTACGTTTTGTATTATATTGTAGGCTTTAAGGTTATTAAAGAAAGAAAGGTGACGTATTGGTAGGCACGTTACAACTTTGAGCGAAATATCTCGAGATAATTCGTTTCGGTCCTTTATGTTCTGTGTTCAGGCCCCACTGAAGTTAAATTTGCCTTTCATCGCTTTAGAGTAGATAAAATAAATTACCAGTTAAGTACTAGATCGATTCAATTAACTGTTCGCCGCCGTCAAAGGCTATATCTAAATTATAAACCATTATTAATGGCAATGAAGGGGGCGAACAGGTGCGTCGGATAAGATGCTTAGTGACACTTCGTCCAGCTCTTAACGAGCTAAGCTCAAATCTTACAGAGATCAACTTTGCTTTTCATCCTTCCAGCTCAACGTTCTGAATTCAAATTCCAACGAGGTCGTCTTTGCCTGTCATCCTTTCGGGGCCGATAAACTTATCACCAGTCGAGCCCTGGGGTAGGTGTAATTTACAAGCTACCCCGCCACACCGCATCTTCTTCGAAAATTGCTGGTCTTGTAGCTAGAGTAGAAAGAATTCCAGTAGTATAAACATATTCTTTCTACGTCCCGAACATTTGCAGCACAACCGAGTACAATTCTTTGTGTCCATACAGAGTTTTGCTTTGTTTTCATGTTTCCCTTTGTTCTGGTTTGAAAATATTCTGCGTTGTGTCTGCTGCAATGTTTGGTCTGATTATTTTCTGAATGTTGTGTCAGTAAGCGCGCCCCTGTCTGTCTGTGTGTGCGCGCGTGTGTTTGTGTGTACAGTGTATCTGCTGCATTAAATGTATATGCATGTATCAGTGCGCGCATGCGTGGACGTTTTATCTGTCGTATTTATCAAGATTAATGAGTTCTGGCCGATAAGTTATCAGCAAATTTTCATCATGTATATTTAATATTATCAGAAAACTATCCAACTGCTAACAAATCAGTATGGAATAAATCAATGGCGCAGACGTTCCATTCTCCCTGACAATCTTCCAATCAATACACTGACCGGGAGATGCTTTAGTTGTTGTTGTTGTTGTTGTTGTTGTTGCTGTGGTTGTTTTGCCATTATTATTTCAACCTAACTTTTCCGTTTTTCGATATTATTTCGGTCATGATAATTTAAAGCCATGAATAATTAGATGCTTTAAAAAAATTAACTGCTGAGGGTAGATGATACGATAACATCATTGAAAAACTAGTGACGCCTCCTTCAAATATATTTCTATCTATTAAGACACACGAATACATACACATCCTCAGATA
>NC_068993.1:62274677-62277070 GCF_001194135.2 Octopus bimaculoides | reverse complement strand
TATTTATTTAATTATTTATTTATTTATGTGTTTCAGCCAAGTGGCTGCGGGATGTATGTGTCTGTGAGCGTTTGTAACTCTGTGTTTAAATCCCAACCAAAGCAAACTAATATTTAAAACGGAATGTATTCATAAGCGTTGTCTTTTCCTCTGTGTGTGCGTGCGTGCGTGCGTGCGTGCATATGTATTCGCATGTACTAACGCGTATCAACTTTAAATGTTTTCTCTTTATTTTTCAGTTAACACCCAAAAGAGTCAAAACTAAGTACAGCAAAACACATCAAAAAGTGAAAAAAAAACTCGAAATAAGCGAAAATTCAAATTTCGAAAAGAAAAACTCCCCAAGAAGCTCGCCAACCCGCAAAGAAACCTCCCAAAATCGGATATCATTGAAGGACTAAAGCACCCAGTCATTAACGCGGGGATTAAATGAAAAAATGCTATCACGCAAAGCGCAAGCGGAGAGAGGAGTATACATTTAGAGGTGTCATATCGATATTCCGGTAAGTAGAAGTCTGTCTCAATATTTCTCAATAGTGTATTTATGTGTGAGATGTAGAGATGTCTCCATTTCAATATCGCGTGAAGAGTCGGACAATACCTTAGGAAATTCTTTAAAGGGAAAAATTAATCAATGAGCAGATAATTCAACGAATGATCATAATACAAGTGGATTCTATTCTTAGCGTATACAAAAACACACAAACTCAAGCCAGGTTCCTTACCAAACAGGCTTGGGTTGGTTGCCAATTTAGCTAGCAACAGCTTGACGATGTGACAAACAGCATGCATAAATACATACATACATACATAAATACTGAGTTTCTCAACAACGGAGTTTTGTTTGGTAGGTTTTTTTCTTTTCCAGGTTATTTCAACGAATGTGACATCGAAAGTTTAGTGTTTCTCCCGTTTCAGGATGAAGCTAAATTCGGAACATTTTCCCATTATGCACCGTTTTGGGTATTTATACCCCAAAACCCCGAATATCTCAATAACTACTCTTTCTATTTACGTGAAACTTGTTTCATTCCGTTCATATTAACATTTCAGGGTAAAGTTAATTCATAGTATTTCCTCATTATGCTTCTGTTTGGATGGATAACATTGCAAATAAGCAAGATTCAAACTGACTTTAATGTATATAAGGGGGAATAGACAGAGAGATTTTATTCTTTACAAAAACTCTTGAAGAGAAACCGTGTGATGAGACAGAATATTGTTATATTTTGTGAGGGTTTTATTTTTCTTAACTAAATGAAAAATAAAGACCTCGGTAGCTCTCTTATCCGTTTTTTGTTTTTTATTGATTTCCTAAAATCTTAACTTGTTTCCATGAGACCATTCGTTTGGCCTGGTCATTATGTACTTCTGGTGGTGAGTCTGTTCGTGTAGATATATGTATGTATGCATCAGTATTTATGAATGGGTCTGTTGTCAAGTTCGTGTGTGAGGTGCGTGTGATAAAGGTGTGTGCATGCGTGTAAGTGTGTGTGTGCTTAATTGTGGTGAAGCTGCGTATGTATGTGATGGACGCCAGTATATATAAATATATATATATATATGCGCCTATATGCGTATGTAGGTGTGCTTTTATCGATATATTTATTTTCTTATACTTCAGTTCAATAGAGCTTTCATTGTTGTTATTTATCTTTCTGTCAACTGTATTGGGGTTAATTCAGTTTACAGAGGCGTCGGAAGTAGGTAATGGCTGACAGTGCCCGGTAGGTGTCATTTTGTAGGTAGTGGTGAGGGTGGGGCGGAGATGGTATGTCTTAATCTACTTGTTTCAACACCTCTTTTGCTTTTTTATAGCTTTATTCTTTCAATGAAGATGGTATCCACACACACACACGGCCATTTATTTGTTTCCGGTGCTACTAGAAGCTGAATTAAACCTCTAATGTATGTAACAGACTTACAGACAGCGACAATAACATTGAAACTAAAAAGAAAATTAAAATCAAATAAAAATATCATAAAACGAAGGCAAAGTTCAGACGCATACACACACGCAACACAAAGACGTATACACGCATACACACAGCGAAACCATAGATATAAATATAATTACATATATATCCACATAGAAACATAGGCTCAAAATTATAACAGCCATGCTCACCATCACGGCCGTTACTATCAACATCCACTTCACCTACACACACACACACATCAATCTTCAAGAGAACGTAGCATTCACAAAAGAGTCTTTGAAAAGACTACAGACGTGTAACGAAACTCTTTCACAAATCAATCAATGTAATACACGTGGGTGTTTTTTTTATTGGCAAAATGTCCTTCGAAAACAAATCGGCTTGCATACATGAGTGTGTGTGCGTCTGTGTATATATGCTTGTGTGTGTATATATATATATATATATATATAT
>NC_068993.1:62272384-62274607 GCF_001194135.2 Octopus bimaculoides | reverse complement strand
ATATATATACATATATATATACTCTTTTACTTGTTTCAGTCATTTGACTGTGGCCATGCTGGAGCGCCGCCTTTAGTTGAGCAAATCGACCCCAGGACTTATTCTTTGTAAGCCTAGTACTTATTCTATCGGCCTCTCTTGCCGAACCGCTAAGCTACGGGGACGTAAACACACGTTGTTGTTGTTGTTGTTGTTACCCCGTCCGTGAACGTGTATCCTGTACTCAAGTTTTCAGAAAAATATTACCTCAGCGAGTTCACTAAAGAATCGCTTTGAGGCGTTATATATTCTGAGACGCGGGAGTATTCCTGTAGCAGATAGGTCACATGCAGCCTAAACGTGTTACACGCTCACTCCATATACGAGTGGACTACAGCACATTTCCATCTATGTGTAACTGAAGTAGTATTTATCACAAATGAATGACCTCAGGGAATAAATAACGACAAAGTGAGTCTATTGGAAGTAGTGACGTCAATCGACGTATTCGTCCATCGGAGCGACGGCGACCATTCATGTGATCCCTAACGATGACTGATGACTTGCACATCGTCAGCCTCACTCTCTCGTCCGTCACCATCTTCAATCCAGTGACAAGACTAGGTTAAGACAACCTGGGACGGGGACAGATGCAGTGGATGACCAAGATGTCTTGCTTCATCTTGCTCACTGCTCTTCACAGTGCATTACTGCAGCTGCTTTCCTCTCCGTTGAACCATATTCAAGGGATACTGTTGAAAGTTGTAGCCAGGACAGAACGTAAATCTACATAACAAATACAGGAGCATGGCCGTGTGGGTAAGAAGCCTGCTCTGTAGCCGCATGATTTCAGGTTCAGTCGTACTGCGTAGTATTTTGGGCTGGTGTCTTCTACTATCGGCCCCCGGCCGACGAATACCTTGCGGTTGAAGTTAGTAGACAGAAACTGTATGGAAGTCCGTCGTGCATGTATGTGTATTTGTGTGTGTTTCTGTGTGTCGTATGTATATGTATGCATATAGAAGTAAATTTAAGGATAAGCTAGTTAGGCCAGTCGATATACAAAACATACTAGATACATTTAAAGCAGCTTTTGAACTTCTAAAACTATTATTCAACCCTTTTAATTCCTGATATCATTTCTTTTCTCTGTAAGTCGGACCTTCTTATATGTAAACCTATGTACGCATTTTTTGTATTAAATGTATTTAATACTTTTTTGTAAATGTAAGGACAAGCAGCTTGCTTCTCCTTACATTTACACCTCTCTTGAGCCCTACGAAGTGTATTCTATACGCAGAATATCTGTCTCTCATCTATAAACTATATGTATGTATGTATGTATTTATGTATGTATGTCCGTAGGTCTTCGTATTTGCGTTTGCCCTCCACCATTACTTGACAACTAGTGTTGGTTTGTTTACATCCCCTTAAAATAATGGTTCAGTACAAGAAAACGATAGAATGACTACCAGATATAAAGATAAGTACTGAGCACAATCTTATTCGGTTAAACATTTCAAAGTGGTGCCCCAACATGGCCGCAGTCCTATCAGTGAAACGAGCAAAACAAATATTAAGGAACAGATAAATACACAAACACACACGAACACGCGCGCGCGCGCGAGGCTATTGTAGGCTATACACGAGGCTATAGTAGAAGACACTTGCCTAAAGTACCACGCAGCGGGCCTGAACCCAGAACTATGTGCTTGGGAAGCAAGTTTCTTACCACATATGTATAAATGCATGAATAGAATAAATACATATCACATATGCTTCAAGTTCTTTCCCTTGCACTGTACCATTAACACCAGTCTACAGTAAGTCTCGGCTTTAATTCGTCGCCTACATTTAGCAGATTACAATGCTCACACTACATATTTACTCGGTTGCAGAGTTTGTGAGAGATCACAAGATGAAAGCATATGAGTATATTGACGTATGTACGTGATGGTGATGACCTTCTATTCAACTGAGTCGTATCCTGTCGTCGCCTGAAGTTCTAAGTCACACAGAGTCTTTCGCTGTGAGGTTAGATCCAACTGAATAAATTTCGATTAAACCGTCGCAGAAAAGAATTACAGTTTTTCTTTGATATTATTGATATCAATCTCTTTCCATCCCTTTCCTTCTCTGTCTTGCCATCGATTGATTTATGTTTCTGTTCAACTCTCCCTTTCTCTATTTCTCTCTCTCTTTAAGTATTTATCTGTGCAATCTCATATACATATGTGTATATAT
>NC_068993.1:62270562-62272109 GCF_001194135.2 Octopus bimaculoides | reverse complement strand
TATATATATATATATATATTTACATATATTCATTCACATATGTTATAATAAGGACGTGTGAACAGATGAAAAAATTTCACTCAATACATTGTCTGGAGTATAGTTATAAGTAAGTAAGAAGTTCATGTTCCTCTATTTCAATTTTCAACCACACGTAAAGCGAGAACAACATTTGAATAACATTCACAAACGGAGATGTAGCTGCATATGACTGGTGAGGCTGCTTCTTATTGGTCATTAGTAAGATCGGTTCTTATTGCAAAGCAGATCATGGAGTAAAAGCATTTGCAGGCAGACTCTCGACAGGCTACAAATTTGTAATGGAGGCTAGCTTACAAAGAGCACAGGCATCGATACGTAAGATAACGTAACGTTGAGCGTAATCAATAATTTCTAGAAGTTTCTGAATTTGCATCGTTTGCTCAAGATTTCCAGCCTGCTGAATACTCTTCAGATGAAACTTCTACTTGTGGCGATAGCTAGAGAGTAACTCTGCATTTTCGTGCGGCATACCATGGGATATTTCAGTATCTCGAACTTTTCAGTCACGTAAATAATACAGTTACATAATCCGTAGTCATATAAACTGTCTCTGGCAACACCATTCTAATTTATGATAGAGCAGTTATGTCCTTGATCTATTAGTTTCTAAATATATCGGGAGAGCTAAGTGGCGCTTTCACTTGCCATAAAGCTAAATGGATAAGCATTTTGTTTGTAACGCTCATTAAATTCGTCAGTGATGAGTTTTGAGGAGTGACAAGATCTCTCGTACGGATAAGTAGATCGATTTTAACAATTACAAGAAGGTTATACTGATATGCTTTTATTTGTGGATTTTGGATGATAGAAGAGATGGTGTCTTGACAAATGTAGCTCACTTTAATATTGTACGCATTAAAGAGTTCGTATTTTAGCTGGATCTCAGTAGGAAAAGAAAACTTTTGGCTATGTTCGAGACGTTTAAATAAGAGAGAGGTCGTTCGGCAAGATTTTGCTTCGAGATTCACCGTTTATAAAAAGAATTATTTCACGTTTTCGAAGTGCCAAAATTCTTATGACGTCAACAAGATGTGTGTGTGTGTGCGGGTGTGTGTGTGTGTGTGTGCGGGTGTGAGTGTGTGTGTGCGGGTGTGTGTGTGCGTGTCAAGTCAGGTCTGTACTAAAAAACATCTTCCTCCACTTGTTTTGTTGTGAACAACATCATCAGAGAAAACAACACGAAAAACAAAAAAACTGGTTCGCTACAGATGTTCCTAGAATAAACCCACCATTCATTATATATGCTCAATAGATGTTACAATTTCTGGCTTGTGCATCTACGTCATAGAATTAGGTGTATATCAGCATAGGTGTGTACTGAGGCGTACAGGGCTCTGAATAATTGGCAGCATAGCGCGCTTATTCACACATTAATACCAAGTTATATAAACATGCATACGTGCACACACACATACAGACACACACACACACACACACACACACACATGTATATATATTACTCATGTAAGTATAAGTATGTATATATGTATGTATATGTGTGTATA
>NC_068993.1:62268891-62270509 GCF_001194135.2 Octopus bimaculoides | reverse complement strand
TATATACATATATATATATATATATACATATATATATATATACATACACATGCAAATACTAGTATATATGTGTGCATTGAAGCTGCAGTTACCCAGTAACCTGCCTTACCTGGGTTTATTAGTAAGTAAAACAAATACAATCTCAAGAATTCATTATACTTCGCATGCATAACGTAGAAAACACGAAGCGGTAACACAGACATGACTATTTTGCGGACAACTCACGAAATTTTCTAACTGCTGCACGGATAACTGAACATTTGCATAAAAAGAGTCACAAAAGTTTCAGAATATAGCAGATCGTGTTACAAAGTAGCCCCAAATGAGATTTCGATTTGTAAATTGATAATATATATTAGCAAAATTTTGCAATGAATTCCTCCGTATTTATTTTTCATTTCTTCCATTTTACCTTTTATAAATTTAAGACTTCTATACGATCTCTATATGTCAACTCTCTAGATGGTAGGCATTCGCTTCCCTGATCAAAGTATATTGAACACAGGTTATGTCGTTAACCAGCTGGAGAAGGTGTTCTCCTGAGGTTAAAAAAAAGAGTAGAAACGTCGTTCTGGAACAGCTATGTTGAAGTGGCAACAAACAAATTTAAGCTCGTTGTTCCAAAAAGAATCCACAAGATAATTGATAATTCTTTTTTCAAATCCCTTCTCTAAACGGCTAAACCTTAATTGAAAAGGACAAACCTAAACCCAATCACAATTTCCTAAGTTTTGAGTACGATAATCTGAAAAGCCTTTAAAAATCTTTAATAAATAAATGATAAGTTACAGTTGTGTACTTATTGCACAAATCTGTCCATATATTTCCTTGTGTATACACACATTTGACTGTCGGTAAATAGGTTGTAAATTTACTTACTTATTTGATAGTTTTTGACATGCTCAGGTCGCACATAGCTCAAACATAAAGAAGCATGCCTGAAAATTAACGTAATCCGCCGCCTACTTTGCGTTCAACCTAGCAACAAACGAAACCCCAAATTCGCAATGGAATGAATACCAATATAGAATATGTTTGGTTGTAATTGTTTTTCTTCGCTATTAAATCAGCCATATATATCTATACATACACATATTCAATGAAAGGATATTGTACATATGAGTGACATAGAGGCAGAAATGGAATAAAATTAATTGAACATATTCGTAAAAACGAACATTTTGTTATCCTGCCATCTATTACGTTTAAATAACATATACTTGGGCTTTCAGCAATTTAGATTTTTAATTTGTAAAATCAATTTTCGTTTATCGAAAATATATATTTGTCATTACAGAACCAATTTCCTATTTCTATATACATATTCTCATAGAGATATTGGCAGTGGATGGTATAAAATATTATTATTCAAAACCTGCAACACGTCTCCCTATTTTCCTTTCCTCGTGACAGAAACAATTTCTTTCTAAAGTCGACATTCTTCATAAATTTCATTTTCTGAAATTATTAGTGAAGTCATATGCCTTGTGATGTATTCCTTACACCGACTCAAAATTTCATCAAACTACATGCAAAATTATGGCCCAAGTCTTGGAACATACATATACATACATACATACATACATACACACACACACATATATATATATATATATAT
>NC_068993.1:62265994-62268047 GCF_001194135.2 Octopus bimaculoides | reverse complement strand
TATATATATATATATATATATATATATATATTGCTGGTAGAAGACCGTATTTCTTTGTACAACCATAATACACAAGTATGTTAAAGGATCATGAATCAATACTGTGTCATACCTGGGTTAGCAGTGCGAGTCAATCACCTTTTTGGAAATTAGAGCCAGCATTGAAAGTTAGGACGTTTCATATACGAATACGTCTATTAAACAGTATGATCAAAGAAAGAAAAATGGGCAATGGGTGTATATGCATATTTCCGAAGTTATTTCTTCTTCTTCAGTACCACACCCAGCCTATTGGCTATCCATGAATACGTTGCTTAAATAGCCACTACATTTAGCAATATAACACTATTGTATAGATCAAGTTTATATTTTAAACACATTCCTGGCAATTGGTACATACATATATACTGCGTTTGTCAATTCATCCATCTATCTATTTTTATATCTATACTTATGTGTGTTTGCCCTTGGCACGCGCGCGCGCCTGTGTGTGCTTACACGAGTAAACCAATCATATTTTGAGCATCGGATATCTGTCTCATATTCATCCGAAACATAAATAGTGATGGGAATCTATTTACTTTGAAGCAGATGGAATCCTTTCTCTTTCACAAGATATCGATTAGAGGAAAATCCTTCTCTACACATTTCTTTCTTATTTTTTCCAATTCCAAAGCTTCTTTTCTTTATTTGTCGACATAGCCCCTGCTTTTTCGCCTCTCTCTCTCTCTCTCTCTCTCTCTCTCTCTCACTACATACACATAAAATTATATATGTATATATATATATATATATATATATATATATATGGATAGATCGTTATCTATCCATAGTGATTGGATAGAAGGGCAATTTGTCCTACTCAATCACTTAGAGCATATAAATACGTGTGTGTGTATACAAGCACATATATACATACGTATGTGTGTATGTGTGTGTATGAATACACACATATATGTGTATAGATAGATAGATAGATAGATAGATAGATAGATAGATAGATAGATAGAAGGATGACCGGATGGCCCGATGGCCCGATGGCCGGATTGACAGAAGGATAGATTGATGGATGGATGGAGAGAGAGGGAGAGAGGGAGAGAGAATATCTCTAATACTTTTCTACTCTAGGTACAAGTACCGAAATTTTGGGGGAGGGGACCTGTGGATTAAATCGACCCCAGAACGCAACTGGTACTTAATTTATCGACCCCAAAAGGATGAAACGCAAAGTTGACCTCGGCGGAATTTGAACTAATATCTCATATTGACGCTGGTTGACAGTTCGGGCAAAAGAGACCGACTGAATAAGGATGACCGCCGTCCAATGACCGAAACAAGTATAAAAAAAAACACAACTCTATGCAAAAGTATGTGTGCCATGCTTTTAGGCATATATCATAATAGATTCCAAATAAATTTCAAGCGATGTGTCACCGCGGTTCATATCTCAATTCCTCAAGGGATACATTTCCAGTAGAACTTAGTAACTCATAGAAGTTTCATAGCAATTTTATCATCGTTTGCGCGCATTCACTCCATGGATACAAAATTAATGACTTCATTTCTTTTTGTTTTGTTTTGCTTTGCTATTTTTTGCAACACCACCAAACTCGGTTAATGTGCTTTTCTATGTTTGCCTATGTCTATGCGTGTCTGTGCCTATATATCGAAGAAGTGTATATTAAGTTAGTATATTAAGAATAATTTCTTTTTTATTGATGCTTGATTGCTTGACGAATGCTTGTTAACCAATTTGATATTCAGTCACTCATTTCTTTTGAACAGATCACTCAAGTGAATGTGGGTGATATATGAAATGCATGTTATTCAACAACACCGATATATTCACAACCCGTTAGAAAATAAGAACACATTTAATTATGCTGAAAATGTTTAGCAAAAGCGAACACACAAACACGATTTTGGACGCAGTCGCTCCACTTCACACGCATTGTTTTTGTAAGTGTGTGTGTGTGCGGTGTTGTGGGTGAATATAAATATATATATATATATATATATGTGTGTGTGTGTGTGTGTGTGTGTGTGTGTGTGT
>NC_068993.1:62262472-62265024 GCF_001194135.2 Octopus bimaculoides | reverse complement strand
TATATATGCATGCATGTATTGGAGTGCCCACATCAACAATAAGGTCTATGTAACTATGTAACTGTCAATCGATAAACAGCTTTTCTCTTAGCTTAATCCCAGCGCGAACCTGGTTGCCATAGGGCTGGACGTTTGAATTAGAAGAACATTCAATCTGGCGGGTTTCCACACCTTTTAAACCTGACCAATTCCCGGTTGATCCAAGCTTGGAGGAAGAAGATCAAACCTGGCTCCTTGTTAACTACTTCGTCACCCACCTATGTTTAATTAGCATTGCTCATTAGGAATGTAGTACGTCTTATGTTTATTTATTAAGTTTATACGCAGCCGAATAGTGTCACCTGTCTCCTGCATCAACGTCCTTTGCACGCATGCGCTTGCGAATATTTGTGACTGTGCATCCATCTTGAAGTAAAACTTTTTTCAACGACCAGGCCAGGCATCTAATATAATGAAGGCGAAAATCTGTCTGTTCTTATTTTTGTTCTTAATCCTCCTCATATATGCGCCTATGTAGATATGTATGTATATATGTAAGTTATATATTTTATATGCATGTGAGTTTTGTTTGTATATATCTTCATGCGCCTGCTTTCTGTTAATTCCTAATGAGATATTCTTGTTGAGATTTAGCAAAATAAATCATGAAACGTAGAAGTAACTCACCGTTTTCAATTAAGCACACACTTCTGTTGCATTAAATATAATACAGATTCATGATTAATATACATATATTTGTTTTTTTATGTAAATATATTAATAGTATTTCTTGAAACAAGCAGTCATTTAGAAAATAATGACATTTGCGTTTATTTATGTCTGCCTGATACGTCTATTTTCTATAAACCCATCTTCCTTGCTTTGTTTTTCTCTTCTCTTTTGTCTGAATTTCTTTGTATATATATGTCTGTATGAGCAATTAGTTTAATGCGTGTGTCCGTCGTTATTTTGATGCGCCTCGTTGTTTTAGGAGTGTATGTATGTCGGTATGTATTATTTTGTTGTTGTTATCGTTTTTATGTTAGTGTATAATTTAAAGGAAATAATTTGGTTGCTATCTCTAGTAGTTCGAGTAACCTCGTCGACACAGTCTGATTGGTTGGCACCCATTTATTTGTTTCCGTTCTTAATTGGGGCTAGATGAACCCATCTCCTTTGAAATTATCGATTGCAAGCGCGGGAAGTATACGTAAAACTGAATTGGTCATTGAAACATTAACAACAACATCATCACAAATCTCGACTAACTCAGCCTTTTCTATCGTAACACTTTATCCCTTCAATGATATTATCATAACAGACGAATGCTATGTTGCTAATTTTCGTAGTGTGTACGAATGCTTTGTAACATAGACACAAGGTCATACAGTCGATTAAATCGCTACCACTATTTGACTGGCACATATTCTACTGACCCAGAAAGGGTCAATAGAATAAGTTGCCCCCAATAGGATTTGAAACCTACCATAATGGGAAGCCTTAGCCCTAGTGTGTTCCATAAGATTTATTTATGTAATAAAAGAAGTCACTCTGACTGACCGTCAATGAATCTTATATCAAGATGTAGACAATAATTTCTTTTGATATGTAATCTGTGCTTCAATGAAATTGAAAATTCTTGTGCTGTAGGTTCGCCATATTTTAGAATAAGTAACTTAAATTAATAATATATAAACGACATTCGAATGAAAAACAATACTTAAGTTGTGTTAACTATTTGGTTATGCAAAATAAATTCTATACTTATCGGGGGCAGGGGATCTAATAAAACTGAAATATGTCAAGAATTGCGTTGTTGATGAAAAGATTAACGTAACATTAGTCAATAAAATAAAATGTCATTTCTTTTTCTTTTTCTCACTGGTCTTTGTATCCACACGCTCGACGGAACAGCCACGACCTATTTAGCTTTTCTGCACGCGCAACATTATATTAAACTGAGGATCTTTGTGGACCAATTCTTGTTTATATAACAAACTATCTAAATATATATTTGGCTGCCACTATCGTCACCACATCAACTACTTCTGCCACTGACGTTACCTGCTTGAAGAGATTCTTGTGGAATAAAGAGCTGTAGGTTAAATCAGAGAAAGTCACAAAAAACAATTTCATCAAAACACTTGCCGAGAATAGTGTTTTGAATGACAGAAGTTAGCAGTTATAACGATATAATTAAAATTAAATTTGGTTGATTTCTATTAAATTTTCCGATAAATAATGCTGTTGTAGATTTCCCTCTGGATTTTTTTTTATTCATCAAAAATAAGAGCAATAAAATTTACATTGTACACCGGAGAAACATAAACAGATAAAATTTCAATTATCATCATTATTATTGTTGTTGTTGTTCTCGTTATTGTTGTTGTAGTGTGGTTTATCGCCGAAGCTAAACGTGTTCCGGAAGTGCCATCAGTGTATGCTTTGGTTTCCTTTTTCTTCGTTTTATTGTTCTTTGCTTGAACTAAACGTCAAAATATTAAAAGGAAGAAAATCTTTCAAAGAAAATAAAAAAATAAAAACTGTGTGGAAGCCCGTCGTGTATATATATA
>NC_068993.1:62257280-62262462 GCF_001194135.2 Octopus bimaculoides | reverse complement strand
TACATACATACATACATACATACATATGCGTGTGTGTGTGTGTGTACGTATTCATGGGTGGGTGTGCACGCGCGCGCGCGTGTGCATGTGTACGTGTATGTCTTTGTATCTGTGTTTGTCAACCTTACCGCTTGGCAACCGGTATTAGTTTCTTTACATCCTCGTAGCATAGTAGTTCGCCGAGACTTATAGAATAACTACCAGGTTTGAAAAGCAAACACAAGAAGTAAGGGTGTTTTGTTCGACTAAGGCCCTTCAAGGTGGTGCTCCAGCATGGCTGCCATAGTGACTGCAGCAATGACCGCAACCGTGACCATCACCTCCGCAAATCCCCATGGACTGATCGAAAGTGCTGGTCAGAGGATTTGAAACAACCCAATAATCGAATCCTCATGTTGAAGCCTCCCATCAGAGATTATTTATCTGGCCATATTCTGCAACCGAAATATATTTATCTCTGAGTTTTTTTTTGTCTTTTTTTCTTCGGAGAGTTTTTCAATCCTTCTTTGCTGATTTCTACATTTCTGTTACATCAATAATTTTACGAGTTCTGAATATCTTATCGTATATAATAACATCGAGGAGGTTTGCTTCTCTCTTCTTATCTATATGTATTTGTTTATCTCAGAGAATTACATGATTTCCATTCTCTATGGCTGTTGTTGTACTGTATTTGTATTTATTTTATTTTATTTTATATCCTTTTTGGCGGAGTATTTCTTTGTATATTTTTTTCTTTAAATTATTTCCATATTTTTTTCCCTGCAATCAGATAGATTTTACTCTCGTGGGTCCGGATGTATTCTGAAGAAAGCAAACTGGCGCATCCAGCCATCAGTGACCGATAGCTTTGGTTTGGAACAGTAACTCTGCTCCCACTTCCAGTTAATAGCTTTTGACCGCTTATAACACTGTTGTTTGTCAAAATCAGATTTATTCAGCCATGATGGAAATTATCTGTGGAGGAGATTTATCGTAATCTTCTAGTTTCAAGTGGCAGATATTAATCCCACGAGGGTTATCGTTACTTTCTGTAAAATTTAAATCTATACTTAAAGATGCAACAGCCATGTTGTACTGAATTGATGATAGTGAATCTCCATGGAATATCCTCCTCCTCCTCCTCCTCCTCCTCCTCCTTCTTCTTATTCTTCTTATTCTTCTTCTTTTTCTTCTTCTTCTTCTTCTTCTTATTATTATTATTATTATTATTATTATTATTATTATTATTATTATTCCTGTTTATGTTATCATTCTTGTTGTTGTTGTTGTTGTTGTTGCTGTAGTTCCGGTTATTCTTTATATTATATTTATCAATTAGACGGCGAGCTGGTAGAACCGTTAACACGCCGGACGAAATGCTTAGCGGTATTTCGCCCATCGCTCCGTTCTGAGTTCAAATTCCACCGAGGTCGACTTTGTCTTTCATACTTTCGTGGTCAATAAAATAAGTACCAGTTGAACATTGGGGTCGATATAATAGACATATCCCCTCCCCACAAATTTCAGGCCCTGTGGCCAAATTTGAAACCATTATTATATTTATGAATAAGGCAGCGAGCTGGCGGAATCGTTAGTATGCCGAATAGAACGTTTATCAGCATTTCTTCCGGCTCTTTACTTTCTGTGTTCAAATTCCGCCGTAGTCAACGTTGCCTTTCATCTTTTCGGGGAAAATGCTTTGCGATATTTACGTAGTAGTAGTAGTAGTAGTAGTAGTAGTAGTAGTAGTAGTAGTAGTAGTAGTAGTGACAGAGACAGTATTAATACCAAAAGGTAATGTTTATCCCCACTCAAAAGTGGATGTTGTGTTGGAACACAAAATACTGCGTTTCTTAGCATGAGAGAATATCTGAAATGGACTTGCTGTGCATACAAGCACTCATGTTTATATGGCTAGCGGGGGACCAATCTCTGCCATCACCAGCGTCAAGACTACCAGATCACGTTATTTCGGCCTTCGCTGGCTTTGTTAATGATAGATGCTCGGCCGTTGGAGATAGCAGCGACATCCAGCTCGCCATATAAATAGAAGCGCAGTTTCTAATTAGGCACTGGTGTTGTGATTAGCCTTTGGGTTTTGGGATAAATATCGCCCCATATATATATAAATTAACTTTTACTATCACCATTATCGTTAATGCCAACACAACCAGCATGAACACGAAAACCAAATCAAACGTCATCATTACTAACCCAGCAACTTTTAATAACCAACTACAACATCAACAATTTTGTGAATAAGATAAGCAAGTCCATCTGAAACAAAAAAGAAGCAATTATATGAGATAATTAATTTGGTGCTTCACTGTATTTTAAATGTTAAATGAAGTGTGCGTTTGATGTTTGTGTCAACGGAGATTGACTTGGAACTAAACAGCAACAACAATACAATTAACAAGAATAATCTGATCACCGCCACCACCAACAATACCTCACCATCACTACTACATTCCCTCCAGCATTTACATAATCAACAATAATAGTTTCAACATGATACAAATGTCTGTTGCTAAAGATGTGAGCAGTAGAGTGTGAGTTTTCCTGGCTTAAGTCAGCGGGGTTAGGGCAAAGCACCATGGAATCTGGTAACCCTGAAACTAAACCTAATCAAACAGTACTTCCTCCCATCTCACTCCTTCACTTTTTCTCTTCTTGTTTTTATTCTTACATTCATAGAAATAAGACAAAAATTTGGCGCTCACAAAGCAGTTCTTTCCAGGTGCTGCATTAAAAAATTTTTTTTTTTTGTACATATTCATGGTGATCAATTGTTGATCGCCAATGCGTTGGATTTACCGGCAAATCAAGATATCTGGAAAGAAGCCATCAAATGGAAATGAAGGTAGTTGTAAGAAAAGGAACGGTAAAAGTTTTATACAGGGTATCAAACTTGATGGTTTAAAAAGACTTGATGTAGAAGAAAAATATTCAATCACATTTTGTAGGATGGATGTAATCAATTAAACGACCTCAGCAATTAACTGGTACTTATGATATCTATCGCAATAAATACAAAAAGTAAATTTCATTTCGTTGAGTTATGAACGCAGAACGTTATTAACGCCTACCTTTTCATTCGTTACTCTACTGGTTTTACTATCAGAACTAATAGAGATTCTCCCTTGTCAACGCAATGAATTCTGTCTACAAACTCGTGCCAATAATCTCACCATCGTCACTGCCAATATCAACATGAGCATCATGTTGACTATTAACTCTTCTACAGCCACCATCAACACAGCCTACTACAGGTAATAAAGTTATTAACAAAGAAAGCAACTCAACTCCCATACACAATAACGTTACCATTAATATTATCATAATTCTCCAAAGTGTAATAACCATAATCTTCACCTTTATCGTAAACCGTTTTTCTTGACAGCCGAACAAATGACTTCAACAATAAAATAATATATTAATGGCAAAACGAATTCCCGCTTGTAAATAATGTAATTCGGAGAGACCGTCGCCGTCCGTTTGACAATTATGTACATCGACATTGTTGAATGTGTTTCACATTGAGATATGTATTTGGTTATGGCTCTACGACAAGAGGCAATAAATATACGTGTCATAAACACTAGAAAAGGTAATCAACGGAGGGAAGCAAGCGTGAGTCATGCAACAATGTTTACGTAATATTAATATGAAACAAAAACGAATTTGTAAAGAGAAATTGCACAACTGTATTTTGATTATCCAACGTTTAAACGGTTCGCATATACAGAATCATCAACTGAATTATGCATCAATGATTCACAATCAACACCCATATTCACAGAAAATATACAATACCCATATTTACAGAAGATGCACAATTAGATGTAAACATTGCTGTTAAGATGAAAATTTATTACATTATATGAAATAATATAACAAGATGTCGAACAACGTATACAGACAATGTTACTTTTATTTATACAAAAATGGTATTTTTAAGCAGCAAAACCCATTGATAGTCAATTTGCCATTAAATTCGTGCAAGTGTTTTGAACCAGTTTGGTACCTGCTTTTGTGTGAAATACCAAACTGCTATATCGTAAACGCTGTGCTGTACCCAGAGAGTCACACTTAATGTTTCACGGTTGCTGTGACAGGCAATTTTCTAATTTGTACCATTTAGATCAACAATTATTTCAACATTCGATCTATGAAGATCAACATTCACCATACCTAATTCAACCACCTACATTAAATCCATTCCATTGATAATGCGGTATTCTGAATTCCAACATTAGATCATACATTATAGAAGAGGCTACAGTTAGTCATAACTGCCCCAGTACGTGGCTAATATTTACTTTAATCGTCCGGATTAGACAAACAGTACCAGTAGCGTACTATACAAAATGATTTGCCATTCTAAGAAACGCTCCTTTCAGTTCCGAAGGATGTAAAATAAAAACTGTAATTCTTCTTAAGATCAGGAATTCAGTAATCAATTTTCATGTAGAAGCACCGCCTAAATCTATACTGCTTTTGTGCTTTTTTTTTTTTTCTCAAATAACTTTATTACAATTTTTAACAGAACAACTGTTGCACCAGTTTTCGTCTAAAGTATATTAAATGAAAGGTGTGTATTCTTCAGAGTAAACTGTAACGGAGGCAATTTTGAGTTACACAGAGCATTTCTTAGTTACTCTGGTTTGTCGTAATTATCGCAAAGTGAACTGTGTCACTGAAAAACAAAAGTAATTGATATACCAGGATCACAGGGCAGTATTAATAACCCCAAGAAACGTTAATCTCTTGATCGCTAACATATCATCAAACTGATTCTACTAATGGGAAACGGGGCTTGTATTATGTCGATTAGTTTGATTCCAGTGAAGAGTTGACAGCTTAAAAGATTTGTGCTTCAACTCGTCAACAGAGAGTAAAGCAAACTGTGGCTGCTCAGTGCACACACGCAAATAGAGGCAGAGCCACATTCTCGGGCGTAACTTTCTATTAATCATTTAAAGCATATCTTAGAGAGATTTTCAGAGGGATAAGACTCCATAAAATTAACTTTTATTTAGCAACGTCGTAAGCACACGCAGACACCTACATATATCACACACACATACACACACGAGTGTGTGTATGTGTGTATTCACGTGTATAAACGACTACATATTTGTATATGTATATGTGCGTGTATGTGTGTGTGTGTGTGTGTGTGTGTGTGTGTGTGTGT
>NC_068993.1:62257054-62257270 GCF_001194135.2 Octopus bimaculoides | reverse complement strand
TGTGTGTGTGTGTGTGTGTGTGTGTGTGTGAATGCACACAATGTAAATGTATCACAATTTTAAATACTCTTAATCGGCAATTAGTAATCATATGCTAATATTAATTTGTCCAGTGAACATATCAAAATTAATTAAACAGCTTAATGTTCAGCATATCTATGTGTGTCTTTCGACTTTTCATAAAGATGATATAGGGAACTACAATCTTATTTCATA
>NC_068993.1:62255553-62256670 GCF_001194135.2 Octopus bimaculoides | reverse complement strand
ATATATATATATATATATATATATATATATATATATATACATATTTGTATATGTATATGTATATGTATGTTGTATGTGTTTGTGTGTGTGTGTGTGTGTGCTTGTGCGTGTGTATTTTTGTGTCTGTATTTGTCTCCCCAACGGTTTGAAACATTAATTTTGGTTAGTTTACATCCCAATAACTTAGCGGCTTGGCAAAACAGGTCAATGGAATAGGTATTGGACTTTAAAATATATATAGATGTCGATCTATTTGACTAAAACCCCGAAAGGCGAGTCCCAGCAACGTCGCAGGTCAATGACTAAAATAAGTAAAAAGAAGCGTTATAATATCACAAACGCTGTATATTTTATGATTAAGACAAACTTTTAGGAAGCACCATATTTTCCGACGGACAAGTCGACATAGTATATTGTGCAAGCATGTAGTGTAAACGCTAAATCATTGTCACTATCTTTCCAGATCCTGCTGCATTTCACATAGAATTTTTTTCAGTCCTCCGAAGTTGTCTCGGTGTATAAGTCGACCTACTATTCTCGGCTGTAAATTTGGGTCTGAAAAACTCGACTTGTATGTCGTAGTATACAGTATAATGTTTTGACTTAAAGAGTCGGAATTTTTTAAAGTACCGTATTTGATCATTTATTTGAGCAAAAAGCAAGAATCGACCGGTTACTTAAAATGAGAATGCGATACTAATGCCTCACATTAATTCTTTGGGTACTCAAAGTGAAATGAGAACCCTTGGATAACCTTTAAGCCACTGAATTTGTCTCTTTCAATGACACAGTTAAAACTTATATTAAATTTAATTGAATGAATTAATTTAAATGAATTGCTTTAATGAACACCGTGGCTTTCTGATCATGCTACTACATTTTTTATTCAAATAAGCAGAAATACGATTTTAAAAAAAAATGAAAATGTTATTGTAATAAACATTATCTGTGAAGCATTTCATTCTAATTGCTGTCGCCTGCGCTTAATCTACTGGGAACCGAGCTTTCATACAATAAAATAAGACCATAACAAAATATCGGAATCAACCATTAAGTTATAGTAGGGAAAATTATATAGAAATATAAATACAAATAAATAACTATATATATATATATA
>NC_068993.1:62253409-62253965 GCF_001194135.2 Octopus bimaculoides | reverse complement strand
TAACTCGGCGTCTAATTGGTAGAAATGGTAGAGTACCGGACTAATTGTCTTCGGTGTGCGTTCCGGTTCTTTAGCTTCTGAGTTCAAGTACCGTTGGGTCAAATTTTGCCGTTTTTTTTGTTTTTTTTTACTTTTAATAGGTCCAGTCTACAGGAAATTAATTCGCGTAATCATTAAAACAATGCTTACACCATTGACAGAAATTCTATTACATTTCAAACTGCTAACGTATAAGGTCGACTGATCGAACGAAACTAAGGTCTGGATGTATGGGATCACACACACACACACACACACACACACATCTTCATCATCGTTTAACGTCGGTTTTCCATGCTGGCATGGGTTGGACAGTTTTTTTTTAATGATGAGCTAAGTCAACGTTGGTTAATTATTGAAGTCACAAATATAACATTTCGATGCTCTATCGATTTTTACATGTCTTTATGGCTTTATATAATTCAAATAGGTCTCAACTTGTGATTGATCAATTTGAAAGGTTTATGTTACATTTCTGCCTTTTTTCGTCTCTTTGCTTTTTTTTTTTTTTTTTTTT
>NC_068993.1:62250303-62253153 GCF_001194135.2 Octopus bimaculoides | reverse complement strand
ATATATATATACATACATATATATACATATATATACATACATATATATACATACATATACACACAACCATGAGATAACCTTTTAGTTTTATTTATTAAAGCCAAGAATTTACTTAAAGGTTTGTAATTATAGAATTGAGGGATTATATGCTTCTCGAAATCTTCTTTGACAAAAACACCAAACTAGTTTGTGCCTTTGTTCGCATAGTAATCTCATCAACGTTATATTTAAAATAACGGTATTGGTGGAACAATTTTAGATGCAAATATTAAGATATTCAACATCAAAACATTCCACTGGCTTTATTGGAAAATAAATATCTCTATTGATTTTATCGAAATGAGGAAATCAATATGAAAATCAAATAGATGGATACATCGGTTAGCTCAGCTGCTGAGAACTGAGTGCAAAATAGATATACATATTTTAACTATGTGTCTCTATGGTAGCATTCTATTGGTTGAATTTGTGAATATATGATTTTTGGTCTGTTGAATGTATGACCATGTTACATTTGCTCCTGATCTACAAATGCATTAACATAAAAGAAGCTTAACAAAGCAAAGAACGATATATACTTTCGTTCTTTCACTTATCTTATCATGTATCGTTCATTTATACACGACGTCTATTTTAGATCTATGTCTATTTATGTATCGAGAAGATATAATTGAAGTTACGTACCATTCTGGTTTCTTTACTTCAATGATGCCTTTGTGAAAATTATGAATAATATTCCTTCGTGCTCTTCCTTTGCATGATAAACCGGAGCACACCTTTTGAGCTTCCGATCTGCAACAGTTAGTGACCAAACTTTAAGCAAATCACACGTTGACATCTTAAAACAATAAAAATAATGAATACTGCAATCTTACTCTTTTTGGCTGAGTCTAGAGGAAGAAGTGGTACCCGTGGTCATCGCAAACCTTTCAAGGCCAGTGAGATTGATGCAATCACTTACTGCAGGAAAAATAATGGCAAGAAGTGAGTTCTGGAAGGCCGACATTCTGTGAAGGAAGATATGCGTGTAGCGGTTAATGCGCAGATGTTGAACTCAAGAAGAGAGATGACAAGAGAAGAGGCAAGCAGGTCGAGTATTTCTATGTAGAGATGACATGCACCTACATAGTTCCAGGATGCAGAGGCCATTGTAGTTGCAGAGAGAAGAAAGTATGCTTAGCTAAGGGGTCGAAGTCAAGAAAACCTGTATATATTCGCTTCAGATTTATTTCTGTCTTCGTTGTTTGTTGTTGTTGTTGTTTTTATTTAGGTTTACTAGTTTAGGATAAAATGTTGCCTCTTTGCTTGGTTCCTTTTGCTCATGAGTGAACTGTTCCCGTGTTTATTTTTCGATTTTAAAGCTTTGGGGTATCAAATTGCCATAATAGCTGGTACAACGGTGGGTCAAGAATGTTTATTTCGTAACTCAAAAAGACTGGAAATATTAAAAACTTTCTAAGTGGTAATTAGTTTCTGTATTTTCTCTCTGAACCATTTAAACTACCCGGTTCTCAATCATGTGGAAGTGTGGAGTAAACAACATACGATTAGAATCAAAATTAACACCAAAGCTATGTTTTTTCTTGTGAAGATAATGTTATTAACAATCTTCTAAAATTATTGTAGATAATTAAATTTTAAGATTTACTTATAATTCGCTAAACTCTCAACAATTTTAGGCTTTACCTCGTTTCGTTTCATGAAGCAAAAAACTTTCATTTCGGATTATTTACAAACAAAATATTTCTGGAATTGTTAAACGTCTGCTTCATTACACAAAAGTAGTCACAAGATTTGGTTTTTGCAAATTTAAATTTAAAATTTCTTTTTTTTTTTTTTTTTTCATTTTTCTATAGATGTATTTTTCTTCGTCTGGGGTAGCTGTAAGAGGTATTATCATAAAAGGAGTTAGATCCGATCAGGTTCCAAAATTTTCCAATGTTAATTTTGTTGAATATTGTTAAAATGAAAACATAGTCTATACAAAAAGGACAAAAGTAAAATTGTTAACATTTAAACAAGCAGATGCAATTATATACAGAAATGCAGACATCGACGCTTTCGAAAATAAACAGAAAAATACAAGCGAACACATTTGCGAAGTAAATGTAAATGCAGACACTAGCGATTAACAAATATTTCTCGCCACGTAGACATTAACAAAAATAGCTTGGTTAATATTTCGAGCCAAAAAGAAATCTTAGATAGAAGTCGACCTTCAGAACAAAAAAGCTATCGGAGTAGTATGACACAAATAATTGTTCTTAGTTGCCTGACGAATACGTAGAAGAATAAGCGTGACAGCAACAGGTGATAATTATTCCATGGTGGAGTTAGCAGACCATGAAGACTTCGATCTCTCAGTTACCGTTTCACTGCTTACAAGGCCACTTTCTTCTATCGTACTTCAGCATTTCTCACGGCACCAGCAGACAAAATGGAGAAGGCGTTACCTCATTTGGCATTGCCCCATTTGGCGCTACCCCATTGAGGATGGCGACCAAGATGCGCTGGAACAGCCACTGTGACTCACGGAGCACGCAAGCACGCAATTGCGAACAGCAATCTCCGCCCTGATAGCAGTGTGCAGGATATGGTCGTGGGGGGTGGGGTGGGGCAAGAATGTCGGTGATCTCCACTGTCACAGACTCGACCTAAACCTGTCAGGGAGCGACCGATACCCCGAGAGTTTGACGAACGGCGGCGCCTGGGAAGGTAGCTGACAACACCAAGTGACCGTTGGAGAAGGTGTCATAGCATGTGGCATCCCTGATGAGGGGTCTACCACATGGTCTTGGGTTCAGTCCCACTGTGTGGCACTTTGGGCAAGTATCTTCTGGTATAGCCTCA
>NC_068993.1:62247593-62249346 GCF_001194135.2 Octopus bimaculoides | reverse complement strand
TAGATAGATAGATAGATAGATAGATAGATAGATGTGTGTGTCTTTGTGTCTGTGGCTCTCCCCCCCCCCATTACCATTTGACAACCGGTGTTGGTGAATTTATGTTCCCCGTTACTTAGCCATTCAGCGAAAGTGTCCGATAATACAAGTACTAAGCTTTAAAAAAAATAATCCCTGTGATCGATTTTCTTTTAGTAAAACCGCTCAAGGCGCTCCAAATGACTGAAACAAGTAAAAGAATATATTAATTCACGTTTTGCGTACGAACATTTGTGTGCATATTTATCCAATGTGT
This sequence comes from Octopus bimaculoides, assembly GCF_001194135.2. Taxonomy (NCBI): domain Eukaryota; kingdom Metazoa; phylum Mollusca; class Cephalopoda; order Octopoda; family Octopodidae; genus Octopus; species Octopus bimaculoides. The sequence continues at coordinate 62,249,051 of NC_068993.1, read as the reverse complement.
ATTTGAATATCAGAAATCTATTCACATATCATAATTTCAAATGTCTACACAGATCCCTTCAATTGAAGCATGAAATTCTACTCATAGCGTTGCGAGAATTTCTGCTGATATTTCGGTAATTCTAGCGCCAGCATTGATGATGTATTTCTCGCAATAAAAACAAGTCAAGCATTGTATGGCTCCCGATTTGTGCAACACTAACCCACCATCCCGAATATTGCTCTATTTATTCGTAAAATTTTCTTCCCAGCTTCTGACTCTTGGTCCCTGTGCATGAAGAACATTATGATAAATGAAAGCATTGATATGAAGTGTATGCAATCGATATTTGGTATAGATATAAGGAAAGTAGGGGAATAGGAAACCAGAGTTTCGTTTATCTTTATCGCTTCTATCAATAACATTACAATAGGAAATCCGTTTCTGCATTCGAGAAATTGCGAAATAGAACGTATTAAGATAAACGAAATACCAAGTTGCTAAGTGCTATTTATTTTTATCAAGATTTAGATAGAATCATCAAATAAGATTGATTAAAAGAGAAACTTGCTGCAGTATAGAAGTTAATTTCAGATTCTTTGATAGAAGAAGATTCACTGCATGTATATTAAATGAAAATGTGTGACAAAAACCTTGAGCCATACGTCGGAGCGAGTAACGGTGCCGTTGCTGAATATGCTAGAAATAGCGCTCTAGTCAACTCAATCGAATCTCCCCCTACTATCTTTAAAAAAAACGGGCACGTTGGGTGGTCTAGTCCTTATTTTCACCAAAATAATTTTCTGTTAAAACTTCTGATGTTAAATCTACTGGGCCTCACCAACCCGGTGCAAAATAACAAGGCCAATAACCTGTGGCAAAAGCATCATCGCAAAATAAGGATTAGAGTCTCGCCGTCTTAATTTGAAATCCAAGAAAGGATTCTCATAAAGCAACGCATGTAAAGAAGACGAAATGAAACAGAGGAAATCCACTGACGTGAATTAGTGGGTCTGATTATTTCAAAGGTTTGCAAAATCTCAGATAATCACAGCGGAGTTAGATTTGGTGATTAGCAAAAATATTAAATGTTACCTAACAATATTCTTTGACAAAGAGTAAAGGAGAAAAATCTTTGGAAATCATTCAGCAATAGAAGTAGAGCCGTCGTATTGGAGGTTCTGGAAAAAACAATAATTCGTCTCTGTTAATGTACACACAATGAAAAAAAACTCGTATCATTAGAAAATGAAAGTCTAATCACACGAATGTTCTCTGCATAGATACACCATAACTAGGCAAAATTTACTACACTACTTCATTGCACACACACAAACACACACACACATACACAAACATGTATGCTTTAAAGCAAATTAACGTCTGTAAATGCAAGAATATACCTATATATGTATATATATATATATATATATATATGTATATATATATATATATATATATATATATATATATATATAT
>NC_068993.1:62234568-62246848 GCF_001194135.2 Octopus bimaculoides | reverse complement strand
GTTCCTTTCTGTGGAAGAGCGTAGGCTCGAAACGTTAAAGACTTTTTCACTTCCCGAGCGTTAAACTAATACATCTTTTCGTTGTCTACACCACCTTTCTTCGTCGTCTGTTTTTTTTTTGGGGGGGAGAATTCTCCATAGATAGATAGATAGATAGATAGATAGATAGATAGATAGATAGATAGATAGATAGATAGATAGACTCAATTCGCCAGGCAAACTGTCAGTCTCAGTTTCATTAAAAATCCATCTCCTCCACAATATGTATTGAACACTCTGGTCTCTTTTGTTTGACATAAACCAACGTACGAATAATATAAGCGTCTGTGTATGTACTTGTGTATGTATGTATATATGTGTGTTTATATGCACATGCATATAGATATACATGCGCATATATGTCTGTGTATATTTTGTTATATGTGTGCATATATTATATATTTTTCCGGTTCGGCGACCAATCGCATTTTGTGTTTTTATTCTCTGCATTCATGCGTACGTATATGTTGGGGTGGGGGGTTGCTGTGGAATATTAATTAATAAATCTCCATGTAAGCCACTATGTTCTAAGCTTTAGGTCACGGAGTCACATTGCACCTAGACGACTGCAATGTAACATGTTCGCCATCTTGTTCAGGAGATCACAGTTAATGCGACGTTTTCGGATAACTTAAGCAAAAAAAAAGTGAAATTTATTTGTAATGAATAATGTAAAGTTATTTCCGAATGAAACTGAAATGATAAAGCAAAAGGAGAAAAGGTAGACATATGTGTGGGAGACAGAGACAGAGAAAGAAAGAAAGGTAGAAAGAAATAGAAAGAGAGAGAGGGGGAAAAACAATCATCATCAATCGTATTTGTATTCGTCTTCTCTGCTCATTTATGCATGTGTGTATGTAAATATAAAAATTGATTTTATATGGATAGAAATATAGGAATTTATTTTTCAATGTATATATTTCCTATGAACGAAAATTGATTTCGTAAATTAAAAATGTTAATTTTTACTTAAAGAATCTTTACTCAGATAAAACTCAAAATACAATTTATGTTAACGCAATAGATCGAAAAAGAAAGCAAGCGTTGTTTTTGTGAAAATAATATAAATTTTGAAGTCATTTATTTGATTTCTATATCTATATCACTTAGATATACAACGATAGTAATATTCTTCCAAAACATTTATGTATGGGTTGTATGTACATGTAAAGATATGTCTGATTACATGGGAGGAGAGAAGAATTGCGGCCAATCATATTCCGAATTGATATTTTCTGCATTCCGAATATTCATTTTTATATTTGGTAGTCCTGCGTTACCTTTAAGAGCTATAAAGGTTTTCTTTATTAATTTGGATCACGTAAATATCATGTTGAATTATCAGCTAAGTAAATAAATTGATAATGTAACTAGTATTCCGTCGGTTACGACGACGAGTTTCTCAATTGAGCCGATCAACGGAACAGCCTTCTCCTGAAATTAATGTGAAAATGGCTGAGCACTCCACAGACACGCGTACCCTTAACGTAGATCTCAGGGGAGATACAGCATGACACACACTGTGACAAGGTTGTCCCCTTTTGAATTAGAGGTATTACTCATTTTTGCCAGCTGAGTGGCCTTCAGCAACGTGAAATAAAATGTCTTGTTCAAGGACACAACTCGCCGCCGGGAATCGAAACCACAACCTTAAGATCATGAGACAAACACTCTAACCATGGAGCTACGCTCCTTCACAAATTGGTAATCTAATACAATATGATCGCGGTGAACGGAATTCCAAGTCCAAGACACAGCATTCTTTCAGCAACGTCAAATTGGTTGCATTAACTAAAATTCCAATTTGTGTCCTAAAATGTTGCATTTTCCAAGAGAAAATGCTTCCAAACACGTATGGATGGCATACATATCCTTGGATATTTAGCTGTTGAAATGAGTGACACCGGGGCACATCGGATCCATTGACGCTGTCTGAACGAATCTGAAACGGGAGATATTATATAGAATGCACCGTTGAGTATTTTGTTAGATGTTTAATGTTTAAAAACACCATCTTGAAGTTATTCTATTTTGATGCACGATATCAGAAACAGATGAGCAGACACTTCGTCCCTTGAGAGTACCAGCCTGTAGAACCACATTTTCATTGTATGATAAGGAAGGAATATTAATCACAGCTGAAAATTCCCAAGTGGTCGGTGAAAGAACTAAGGTAAATAAGAAAAAAAAACTACTGTAAAAGGAGTTTTCCACACGATTATAAAATTCCGCATTCGAAAAATAACGAAGAAAATTCAGAGAACGAAAATGAACTAAGTTTCACCGTTCTTTGAAAATCACTCAATTGACAAAATTACGCATCTCTGGAGTTACGAACTTTAATAGATAATCCATTCTGTTAATCGATGCAAAGCCTGAAATATTGGGGCGAGGAATAAAGTCGATTACATCGACTCCTGTGCTCAGCTGGTATTTATTTCATCGACCCCGAAAGGGTAAAAGACAATGTCAACCTCGGCAGAATTTGAACTCAAAACGTAAATAGGGACGAAATGCCCATAAGCCTTATTAACAACAACAACTACTACTACTACTACAAGAAGAAGGAGGAGGAGGAGGAGGAGGAGCAGGAGGAAGAAGAAGAAGAAGAAGAAGAAGAAGAAGAAGAAGTTTTGCATAAAATCTGAAATTGGCGAAATATCTTGGGAAATCTCAGACAAAAAGAATTCCAGTGAAAGACTAAAAAAGATATTGTTTGTATATCTGGTATTAACAAAAAGCATTCATTATTTATTTATCAATGAGCTGAACTAATTAGAGAATGGAACTTGTGAGATTCCAGAGTGGCGAAGATGTTTGGATTTCAGGGAGGGTGGGTGAGGTAGGTATTTAGATATTAGTGTTGGGGGGACGTATTAGATTGTGTTGGAAGGGGTTGACTAGATGTTAACTCTTCTACTTGCATCGGTATGTTTTTATATACATTTTCTCCATTTGTTTGGCCGCACATAATTATGACTATGAATTATATATGTGTGTGTCTGAATGTGGTTTGGTATGTGCGTGTGTGTGCCAAAATTTGAAACCGATATACATTGACTTCCTTGTCTTTTTGTCCGTTCCTAGTCGATTTATATATCAATAGCTTCCCAATAACTGCTATATATTGCGTTTCTATATGAGCCCATAGTTCAACAGTGGCTGACGCGGTCAGTAGACACACAACTAGATGTCCCGAAAGTCAACACTTGATAAACGTGCAAATCTTCCTTATACATTATATTTTAGGTCCATTCCTCCTGTCTGCTTCATTTGTTTAGACATAAATTTATAGCAACGACTACTTGCTGACTCATTGTGCTCTCACAGTGATTAAAGATTCCACTTAAACATACTGCCACGTTCTTATGCATTTACCATACACATACAGATATATAAATACACATACATACATACATATATGCATATATATATATGCATACACACACACACACACACACACACACATATATACACACACACATACTTACGCGCACATATGAATGTGTGTGTGTGTGTGTGTGTGTGTGTGTGTGTGTGTGTGTGTTTACATAGAAATGGTCTCAGGAAATGAAATAATGAGAGGAACCGTTTCGTTATAATCTACTGAACTAGAATATTAAGTGAAACGCTACATTACAGCAATACATTCCATTATCGATCTGCAATAAATATTTGTCTATCTATTTTCATTATCGTTCGTTTTGCTTTATGGCACACTCTGCATGTGATAAAGCCGGGAAATTCTAAGTTTACCAGTAGTAGTAGTAGTAGTAGTGGGGGTGGCGGCGGCAGTAAATGCGGTGGTGGTGGTGGTGGTGGTAGTTGTCGTCGTTGTCATCGTGGTAGCAGCACCCGTAGTAGTAGTAGTAGTAGTAGTAGTAGTAGTAGTAGTAGTAGTAGTAGTAGTAGTAGTAGTAGTCGTCTATGGTTGTTGTACTGTTGTACTTTTTCTTTTGATTTTTGTTGTAGTTTTCTGAAACCAACCCACAGCACTAGGTACAAACATCTCACCGAGTAGATGTACATCTAAATAGAGCATCCAGTACTGTTACGCATGAGCATATTTAACCATTTCAGTTTATGGAGAGAATTCCTTGATAGAGAGGAGATGAGGTGGAGAACTTGGCCAACTGAGTCTATTTTCTTTTGCGTTCTTCGTTAAATCTTTCTGACAGCCAGAACCTTTGTCTACGGTTAGTCCCATCTTCGGTTAGGTCCCTATCACATTGCTCAACCCTATACTTCTAGTAGTCCCAGCAGACCACCAGTACCCGACCAGCAGCAGAGTCTTCCCAGCAGGCATGAGACTGATCGGTTATAGCCAGAAACACCGTGTCATGTCTTCTTCTCTCATATGACACCCATACATTTATCCTACGAAATATTGTCTCTGATTCAGTTTGTTTCATCAACTTGCTGTATTCTATAGATTTTTTATCTTCCTATATTAGTGAGGTGGATTTTATAGCCATGCTCTCTTCATGTAGTTATAATTATATATCGTTTCACATTTAAAGCTTTTTAATATGTTTATTGACCGCTAACTCCACCAGATTTTTTTTATTCTCTCTCTCTTTATTTCCTCGTGTTCCTTTCTGCTGAAGAGCGTAAGCTCGAAACATAAAATACTTTCTCACCGAGCGTCAAACAATTACACCTGCTTGTTGTTTATACACCTGTCCTCGTCTTTTGTTTTTCTGTAAATTTCAACAATATATATATATATATATATACATATATGTTTTTATATACATATGTACGTATGTATATATACATATATGTGTGTGTATGCGTGTATATATATGTATTCTTTTATCATGCTGGAGCACCAACTTTAGTCGAACAAATCGATCTCAGGACTTATTGTTTGTAAGCCTAGTACTTATTCCATCGTTCTCTTTTGCCGAACCGCTGAGTTACGGGGATGTAAACACACCAACATTGGCTTGAGCAGAAAATGGGTGAGCCTCGCAACGGACCGTTTCACGATTAGTTTATCGATCATCAGAGATGACCAACGTCTTCTGTAACGAGCGATCTTCTACTAATCATAAAACAATCCGTCAGGAGGCTTCCCCGCCATTACTCCGCAGATGAATAGCACAGGGTAGAATATGTCTATATTCCTATAATTAATTGATTTTTATAATTATATTTAAATTATTTCACAGCAAGGCTTTCTCATGTTTAGATTTAATCAGTATGTCTGAGTGATGATGCGTTGTGCAAAAAATCATAATATTGTTTATATATATATAAATGCATTCGTGTGAAAATGTGTGTGTGTGTTTCGCTTAAGAATTCATAAGTCAGACAAAAATAGGCCCACGTATATTTGTCAAAAGAGTGAGTATTTTAACCAAGGTATACTGTCTTAAGAAGTCACCATATTTTTTTCCGTATCTGCCATCCTTAAAAAGCACGTGTATTAAATGCAGATATTTAATATTCGGTGAATGTACACACGTGTGTATGTATGGATGGATGGATGGATCTATCTTTATACATACATACATACATACATACATACATACATACATACATACATGCATACATTCACAGCTAAAGTGCTGTTTCTCTTCGCTTCCTATGAATCCTTTAACTCAACAAATTTATTAAGTCTGTTTATTTCTTTTTAAAATTCTGTAATATAAGTTTTAGAAATCCTATTTCCTAATTCATTTATTTTTTAACGAATTTCCTAACTCGATATTACAAGCATAATTTGTCAACAACAAATCTTCATGTTCTCATAATCTGACTTTCTTCACAATTCTTCTCGTTCTTCTGTTCTTTCACTTCATTTAATTCTTATTTTCGCTGTGTCTAATTATCGCCACAGAAGCTGTTGTGTTATTCACAAATTATTTCAGCTGCGAGTTCAGTTCTCAACATTAATCTCATTTAACAATACGATTTGTTTAAATTTTTTCTTTCCTAAGTTTTGGTTTTATATCACACTTTCGAATTATTCTGGCGTATTCAATAATATATATGTTTTGCTTCAACTTTTTTAAAATTTATTTATAATTGTCTGTTGCAATGTACTTTGAGTTGGTTTTCGTTGTTTTCCTTACTTTTCTAAGAGCGATCTTTCAACACTTCTTATTTAAACTTCACATACCAATTTTCCGGCATACAAGTTGACGCAGTACAGGGTGTAAAAATGCAGAGACCACATTCACAATCGTCATTATTTTTGCAAATCTTGCCGCATTTCACATAGAATTTTTGGTCTTCCAATGTCATCTTGGCGAATAAGACGGCCTACGTTTTTTAGCAGTAAATTTCGGCCTGAAAATTTCAACTTGCATGCCGGAAAACACAGTAAATGGTGAACTGGATTCCTAAAACCCGTCCGTTATTGGTCTTCTATTTGGTGTTCGCCATGTATATAACAGTAAACCGTATCAATTAAGTAAATTATTGATCCTTTGATAAAATCCAACCGTAGTTCTTTTCTCGTCGATTAAATAAGTGTGCTTGATGCCTTAATCTCAGGTAAAGACGGGAAAATACAGTGAATTTCTTTGATAAACAGCCCTCTTTAGGTTTACTGTGCAAATTATTTTACCAACACATTTGATAGCAATTATGTCGCTGTCATTTTCTTAATGAGTTCGAATTCTGAAGAGCTTGACTTTGACTTTCATCCTTTCAAGATCAATAAAGTATGTACCAGTTGAGCACTGGGGTCAATGCAATCGACTTACCTCCTCCCCTAATATACTAACATTGTGTCAAATTTTGAAACCAGTGTGATGTCGTTAGAACTTATAATACAAGTACAGAGTCATGCTTATAATTACATCCTTTTCTATTCTAAGCACAAGGATTCGAAATTTTTTGGGAGGGGCCAGTCGATAATATCGACCCCAGTACGCAACAGGTACTTAATTTATCGACCCCGAAAGGATGAAAGGCAAAGTCGACCTCGACGGAATTTGAACTCAGAACGTAAAGACAGACGAAATACCGCTAAGCATTTCGCCCGGCGTGCTAACGTTTCTGCAGGCTCGCTGCCTTAAATATTCTTTTCTACTCTAGGCACAAGGCCCGAAATGTTTTGGGAGGCAGGGCAGTCGATTAGATTGAGCCCAGTACGCAACTGGTACTTAACTTATCGACCCCGAAACGTTTCTGCCAGCTCGCCGCCTTATAGTTACATCGTCAGAAAAAACTAGCAATGGGGGCGACTATAATTCCAGTTGCAGACAAGGCCACTAAGTGGATTTGAATAAATAGGGAAGACGAGTGTTTTGCTGCTCCTGGAATGCATCCTGGGACTTCATCAGCCTCAGCTGGCTCTACCGGGCAAGGTCTGATGCTAAATGACCGGAAACACGAAACACGTAAAATTCAATACCACATCACTGATGATGATTCCCAGAAAATCAGTGAGATGAATCTTGCTACTTGATAAACTCGATTGATTAGATATTTCTCAGAGGCTCTGTGGCCTATCCTTACAAAGAAAGGACTACTTTTACATATCTGCACAGATCCTTTTCATTACGTTTTCCTCCGCAAGCAAAACTCAGGAAGATAACTATTTCTCTCATCTTTCGCTCCAGCATCAAAGTGAAACGTTTTTGAAAAATTATTTTCTGCTCTTTTTCCGTTTTCTTCTTTGTTTGTTTTGTTTGTCTGTTGTTGTGGGGAGGGGGTGTTTTATTTTTTTGGTTTCTTTATTTTTTATGTACTTTTACAATGGAGATATTTTCCGTTTCCTTCTCTTTGTTTCAGAATTACTACACTGACGCCATTGCTCTAATCTTCATATCGTCTGTAGGTCAGAACCGCTAAGCTTGAGAAACGGTTATAGATTGTGTTGCGGGCGTGTATTTGATTGTGTATATTTGTATGTATGTATGTATGGATGGATAGACATGTACATGTATCTACATATATATGTGTATATACGAATGTACTTCTGTGTATGCTTACGCGTATATATCTATACGTATCTCTATAAATAGTTATATTTGAATATGCTTGCAAAAATATTTGGGAAAAGAAAAATGGATACAATACAGATATTATTTGTGTGTAGAGAGATCGTGCATATATATAATATAAGTGAAATTTTATTTATGCTCGTTATGTACGATAAAAAATTTTAAATCATCTACCTGTATTGAAACTTTTATTCAATCAAAGGCGTTTGTCAAACACGACTCTTTCCACTGGCTGTTGCCGATTTTACAAAGAAGATAATAACCATTTCTTCATTATAGTTGACAGAATCAGAAATTTTAATATAAAATTAAGAAATTAAAAGATACATAGAATTCACGTAGTTAATCCTGTTTTTTTTTGTTTTGTTTTTTCTTCATATATTTTGTTTTAAGAAATTCTTAACTTTTCTAGTCAGTGATAATCATGCATTTTACTATTTCATTTTCTAGAAATCGTCTGCGTGATATAGCCCGTGACTTATTAATTAGACATTGTATGGAGTGAAACATTTTATTAAATTTAGAGATAATTACGGTCTGGTGAGAATTCATGGAATGCATGTAGGATTTTTTACTTCATGGAACATTTGTAATTCAGCAATAGAGAAAGAAGAGAGATAGTTCTTAGGGTTAAATACTTAATAATAACTGTTTCCAGAGAATTCTATTTCGTGAACATCTCTTATAGCAACCAATTATTTCAGCTTCACTAACCATTCACAAACCGTTTTCCGGTGTAGTCTTTCAGCTGTAAATATTGGTTCCAAGCTGCTATTTCATATTAGTAACCCTTTGCTATTTAGTGGAACAGACAACTAATCGTAAACATAAAGCGCTCGACAACAGTTTGAATGGATAGTCTCGAAAACCCAACTAGAGTTTTTCAAACAGATGTCTTCCCCCTAGTGGTCGCAAATATTACAAGGGAGATAATCATTTCTTCACAATATTTGACTGGATTAGAAATTTGAATTGAAATAAAGGAATTAGGAATTAAAAATGCATAAAATTCACATATTAAATCCTAAAATTTCCAGTTGCCCGTACATATGTGCATAGTATTAGTTCATTCTTTAAAAAACAACGTCGTATGTATTTATAAGTGTATGAATATATACTTTTATATATAATTATATATATATGCATGTGTGCATGTGTGCATGTATGCACTCGTGCATGGTTGTATATAACCAAGAACCACGAATGTACATTTAAGCGGGAGTTATTTGGTAACTAAACACAGTGACGTCTCAAAGCTGTAGATAGAAAAAATATATAAAATTAATTCAGTACTTAACACACATACCCATACATACATATATACATTCATTATATATTTATTCATATATAATAGTGTACAAACAATTAAGTATTTATACACGAAAGAGGTGACCTTAATTATATATATATTAGAAATTTTTTATATCAGAAATTTTTACTACCAGTGGCCTAGATATATATATATATATATATATATATATATATATATATATCTGTTTGAGTATATGAGAGTGTGTCTGTGTAACGCATGTGTGTATACTTATACTTATACAGTCAGTAAACACTCACGGTTACTCGCTTATTCGTGACTATCTTCTTAGTAGACGATTACATTCAATACATGGACCCATTGTTCTAAGTAAAACATATACGATCTTAACTAAGAGCCACGATGCGTCTCTGACTTGCAGTGAGTTCTTCTATGAAATACAGCATGGGTGTTTAACCATTTCGTACTTCCTTCACGTCTAGTCTTTTCCTAGACATGTTTACATTCTTTTAGTGCAACGTCAACTCGTGCAAAACGTGACGATTGTTGTTCCTTTACATCTGTCTCTGGTAGTGTGCAGTCCAGCACACTTTTGCACTGCTGCTGCTGCTGTTTATGCGTGCATGTATTATTTTATGTTCAGTTGAACTGCGTCGGTCTTGTTGGACCACTTCAGTTAAAGTATACTTTTATTTTTACTTGCCAGAACTGTTGTAGTCGATTAGAAAAATAATATACAAAAAAATAATCATTCACTGATTGGCAAATTTAACTCTTTCATCGTGCAAAGCGAATATATGCGCTCCAAACTTAATTCCTGTTAACTGCAGAAAAAGGTTTTACACCATAGCTTTGAAAAAGATTTTTTGCTGCGGGGAGCGGAGACACCCTTTGAGACACTTTCTAAAAAATACAATTTTTCAGATTTTTTTCATATATTTCATGAACTGTCTTTTTACAGAGCAAGAATCCAATACTTTTTGTGGTGGATATGAAAACCGTATCTCCAGGAAATACTGAAAGAATATTGCAGAAGCAGAAATTATTAATTCTATTTTTTTAGGCGGATAGTAGGGCAATGACCGTGAAATTTAATTACGCAGTCAATGGGTTAATATAATGAGATGGGAAAATTGCGAAGGTTTGCCTTCTGGGCCAAAAAATAAAATATTTTATTGTGGGCTAATATACATAATGTAGCGAGCAAAATAGAAATTAATCAATTAAAATTACACCTGTAATGAAATGAAAATCATCACTGTTAATTACAATTCTGCTCAAAGGCAATGGAGACATTTTCGAAATGTCCATTGATTAAAAACTGGATTTTATATTTTCTTCTTTAATTTGAGCACTATATTAAGACTGATGCTTTTTAAGTAGAAGGCGTATCTAAGAAATGTTTACAGAATTTTATTTGAAATTACCGAATCAGTGAACGCCTATCACTAAAATGTAGTGTAATCGAACAGTCACTATACACAGGCTGTAGGATGAGGGCTAATATACTCGTACTTACCGAGTCACCGGAGTTACCAAAGATCAGTTGCACTCTTATTGGTGACCCTCATTCACTTCTTAATTAATCTAAGTTCCTGAGTGGTCTGCACTCATTGACAGGTGTAGTATCCATTGCAATAGATACGTTAGTTTTCTCAGGCAAAAATGCTTAGCAGCATTTCGTCTGTCTTTACGTTCTGAGTTCAAATTCCGCCGAGGTCGACTTTGCTTTCACCATTTCGGGGTCGATAAATTAAGTACCTGTTGCGCACTGAGGTCGATCTAATCGACTGGCCCCCTCCTCCAGAATTTCAGGCCTTGTGCCTAGAGTAGAAAAGTATATGTGTTTAAGTAGGTAAAAAATTAAGCAGCTGTAAAATACATGTGTTTCACTGAATATGCTCAACGGCGATTCATCCATCTTTGCGTTCTGAGATCAAATTCCGCTGAAGTCGACTTTAATATTCGTCTTGTCGGAATCGATAAAATAAGTACAAATAAGTACCAGTTGAACATTGAGGTCGATCTACTCGACTTACCTACCTCCCCGAAATTACGACCCCGAACCACAATTTGAAACTAATATTAGTTTATTTTATCCAAATACTAAGTCACAAATTTTGAATTTGAGAAATGTAATTTAATGTGTGACCTCAATTTGTTTCTAAATGGTACATTTTTATTTTCACAAGTGATATGGATTTAACATTAACTCATATCGAGTATCTGTTTGCCGACATCTTACTCCGACTAAAATTACTCAGAGTATACGATAGAGTATATCCACATTCACCAATGTTGTTTTGCTGCTGTATAACGCTTTGGCTAGAAGATGATACTGCAATAGATGACAGGTGTCAGACTTAGTGGGCTTCTGTGATCAACACTCGTAATTGGTTATTGATGATCAAATTAGCAATATTTTGGTTGATTGCCTGCATTCACGCAAACTTAAACAATGAAACTAACCTTATAGCTGCATCTATCCTTCGAGGATTGGCCATCATTAGTTTCCTGTTGGAGTCTGTAGTGCTTTTGCTGTCTGCTATTCATTTATTATTTATTTTTATTTATTTATTTATTTATTTATTTACCAATATCGTGTGAAAGGGCATTAGCTGGGTTGTATAAATGGCGCAAAATAGATTCAGCTTTCCATTCCCTTGCCGCACGATTCTTCTCATTGTTCTTCATTTATCCACAAATAAAGAACATAGATGTTTGCAGATCCCTCTACCCCTACCTCTCTCCTCACCTTCCCCGTGACCGGTGTTCGGCCAAGTCTGACTTTTCTTTCTTGGTTCGACTACCATCTGTGTAGCATCTCTTATATTCTTACCCATGACTTTCATCTCCTATATTCCTGCCGTATATATATACATACATATATATATATATATATCATCATCATCATCATCATCATCATCGTTTAACGTCCGCTTTCCATGCTAGCATGGGTTGGACGATTTGACTGAGGACTGGTGAAACCGGATGGCAACACCAGGCTCCA
>NC_068993.1:62229404-62234126 GCF_001194135.2 Octopus bimaculoides | reverse complement strand
TATAAATATCTATGTATAAACGTATTAATGTGAGAGTGAGTGCATGTGTGTATCTGTGTGTGTCTCTCTCTCACTCTCTCTCTCTGTCTGTCTCTCTCTCTCTCTCTCTCTCTCTCTCTCTCTATCTCTCTCTCTCTCTTTCTCTCTCTCTTGAGAACCGTGTGCAAGAGGTTAACTACTAGCAGACAGAGTGACATTCATTCGGTTCCGATTGCCCTCGAAGACATTAGGCTTTATCTATATCTCCAACGACGTTGCCGCTGGCAAGCGTTCAAAGTAAAACACCTCATTTAGCATTCATTATGAATGTGAGGTATGTCTGCTTGAGTGAAAAGCCGTCAACAGTAGCAATGAGATAAGAAAACTTAAACATCACTGGAACATGTAAATATTTCATCTCAAAGGAATCAGCCGACAGACACCATCGAATGAACAAAACATGGTAGAAAGTTCATGAATGCATATATTATGTACAAAATGATATTATGGGATATTTAAGAATGGATATTTAATATCAGCACATTATATTTTGTACAGTGCGTTTACCTACATTCTCTCATCTCTAAAATACAATCGTTACCTTTAGTTTACACTTACTAATAAAGTAATAGCTACTATGACCATTACGCGTACAAAAATCGTATTTTCCGTCGTACAGGTTGAGTTTTTCCGACTAAAATTGACAGCAAAAAACGATAGGTCAAAGCGATTTTGAAGGACCAAAATTTTCATGTGAAAGGCAACAGGCTCTTGAAAGATAATGGCGATATTTGAATGATTTTACATTACCTCGACCTGTATACAGGAAAATATATGTTATTATTTAATGAAAATGTCATAAATATAAATTTTCAACAAATTTTTCGGTCAGTTCAAACATCTTGGGACATATTTGATCTGTAAAAAGCCATTTTCACTGCAGTTTGCTGCGGAGAAAATTCTCGCTTTAGACAGCACGTGTTAAAACACCAACGGACATATCAGGGCGCCCTCTGTAGAGCAGTCAGTGCATTTCAAGCTCATTAGTCATCATCAGCACCAGATACCGAGGGAGACAATCCTGGAATTACTTTGAAAGTCATGGCTTTCTTGTAGAAAACCAGTAAAAAAATCACACAATGACTGCGTGCGACGCCGCCAGGCGGTGACAAATAATGTAGTAGATACGTGAAGCAGTGTTGTGAATCAAGCAAACTTTTTAGATCGGTTCAAATAAGTTAGGGACATAGAAGCGTACTTTGACTTACAAATTGGAACCATGCCTTTCATTGCTACAAGTAACTGTGCCTTACTTACAAACAGGAACTCCACTTTGCTCTTAGGAACTTTGCTTCAATTTACATAATTACAGCTACCGAGCAATTAGCGATTAATTGTATTCATTTTGATGACGTATAAGTAAATAACTGTATAGTTCCCAAAGGAATTTGGAACATAAACAAAACAGAAATGTTCCAGCCACAAACCGAAACACGATCCTTGGAAAAATTACTCAATAATAAGATTCAACCAGAATTCTACCTGGCTTTCAGCCTTTTCAACTTTAATTATAGTTCTTGTTGTCGTGGTCGTTGTTGTTGTTGTTGTTTTTGTTGTTGTTGGTGTTGCTGTTGTTGTTGTTGTTGTTGATGATGATGATGATGATGATGATGACGACGACGACGATGATGATGATAATGATGATGACGACGATGATGACGACGATGATGACGATGGTGATGATGCTATACAGTCCGTATTATCGTCTGTACATAATCAGTTTTAAGCTAATTCTGAGACGAACCTATTATCAGAAGCATTCCATTCGTGACAGTTCCATCTTCCAAATGTAATATATCTCTGTCTATATATTCTCCAATGTGATGTTCTTTTTAAGACGACGTGGTGGGATTTAAGGGGAAATTTGTCCGCTATTCGTTTGGTTGTGGATCAGGCTCCATTTAAAGGCCACTCTATAAAATTATTTTTTTCCCTTGCATATGCAGATATCTTCTGCATTACAGGGAAAGTTAGTGTTGATTATTTAACATGGCTGACATCGCATTAAATCACGAGTGTTTTGTACATGAAACCGAATAAATAAATTAAATAACTACACCAGGGAATCAACAGGCGACTCGAACTTTGGTCAGCGGGGGAGTATATTGAAAGCAATCAACAACGAATTATTGATTTTATATACAGGAAAACTATAGAAATTATATGATCAAAATGAAAATTATCACACTGAATTCGATGTTAATGAGTCAAGTGAACCATGCATAGATTAAATGTCAATAAAATGAAGTCAAACCTAGATTTGATAGCAAAGGTTCACTATTGAATCTAATTATAATTATTGTTATTCTGTAAATAGGAGTTGAAGCCAAAATAGTAAATCGAAATTAATTTACTTGTTATATGTACGTAACATATTCGAGTAGACTCAGCGAATGAATAGCAATGGCTGGAAGGAAAAGAGAACTATGTGTTGTAAATGAGGTTTCTAATGGGATTAGAGCAACAGAGGCGGTAGGAACGGAAGTCAACAGAAAGTCGCCATAATGATTTGTGTTGCATGAATATTCTCAGAGAAAGAAGGGGGGTGAAATGGGGAGGGGGAATAAAAAGGAAGCGACGAAAGAGAGCTAGAGAGAGAAATGAGAAAGTGTCAAATTAGAGCTTGTGAAGAAATTGGCGTTCAGTCTATTACTTTTATATAAACATGCGTGCGCACGTATACGAACACGTGTTCATCTATGGTGTATATATGTTTATATGAGTGAGTGTGTGTGAAGAGATAGAGCTAGAAAGAAAAAGAGACACCAACTGGTGTCTTAATTGCTGCCAACTGCACACTTCTTAATTCTAAACTACATTGAGATGGATTTATGTATTAAATGTTTTTTACTGATTAAAACAGAGATCTTTTGAAGTTGAGCTCATTAACAATTCAAACAAGGAACAAATTATTTCTGTTGTGTATATCCCACGGGACTAAAATAAAGATTCAGATTAGAATTAAAATCACGTCATCTCGTTAAAAATTGCCATTCTAAATATGCCAACCCTACCGATTTCTACCTACCACATCCATTGACAAAGCGTTGATAGGTCCGGGGTTAGAATAGAAAGCACATGCCCAAAGTTGCACACAGTGGGACTGAACGAGAGACCACGTGGTTGGGAAGCAATCTTCTCAACCACATAGCCACGTTTGCGTTTATTTCATAATAATCTTGGTTCTTTTCTTCTTTTTCTCATATTGTATCTACGCATTTTAAGAGAGTCATTTCCATTTTCGCCAAAATTTCCATAATTATGTGGTGATCAGTATTTAATCATTACAAACCAACTTTCTTGTTTTCCATTTTGCTGACGAGGTTAATTCATGTACGCATGAACAATATAGCGGCGACGACACGTGACTCGGTATATGGATCGATGTTCGGTGGGTAATTAACTTCTATTACAGGATAGAGCATGCGTCTAAATCTACATCATTGTGTCAGTGTTTCCGTTCTTGTAATGCAGTTGGAGTTTTGTTTTGGTATTGTTTTATCCTATGGTGTATATATATATACATGCATGTGTGTGTGTGTGTGTGTGTGTGTGTGTGTGTGTGTGTGTGTGAGAGAGAGAGAGAGAGTAAGAGAGAGAGTAGGATGTTGCTAATGTAAGTTGTGAAAACGCAATTACGAATAATGTAACTGATGTTAGATTAATAACAAGACACTTTAAAAGAACTACTGAATACGCACACACACAAACACACACGCACACATACACAAGCTCACATTTACACACATATATACAAGCAGAGAAAAAGAATATCAGATGTGTGTATGTATGTATGCATGTATGTATGTATGTATGTATGTATGCATGTATCTGTTATTCTAATCTCTTAAAAGACTCAGAATGTTATCAAGAGATAACACATATATACACATACATCTATAGATAGATAGATAGACAGACATACATACACACATAGATACGTACATGCATGCATGCATATATACATAGTACATACATGCTTATACATGTATGTATGTATATATGTATGTATACGTATTCGCGCGCGCGTGTGTATGTATATATATATATATATATATATATATATATATATACATATATGGTATTATATCTAGACTGTAGCGTTCGTCTTTCAAGATGTTAGATTCACAATGACTTCGCAGCTCCATCTATTTCTTTCTCTTCGTCCTTCAGATGTAATTTCAAAAACTAAGCTCCTCTTTCTTATTTATTTATATATAAGTTAGTTTTCTCTTTTCTGTCGTCTTCATTTTTATGTCATCTGACAAAGCCATTTATATACGGCTTTTTATTGTTGCCCAGATTCTTTGCCAATGTTTACTTTAATAAAATGATAAATTAGTTTCGTTGTTCAATTAGTTTGTACGTTGTTGTTATCTTTGTTGTTAGATGTGTGAATTTGTCTTCCCGATTGTTTTTATACCTCACGACTCATTATTTCTTATCATATTATTTAGTATTTCGCTTTCTGAATCGCACATTCTTCTATATTTCTCTATGTTACATTCTTTCATACCTTCTACGTATCAAATTTTGTTATTTCTTTTAATCACATCTTTTCTGATATTTCGGTATCCTTAGATATATTTGGGTTAGTTTTAAATCTTGAAAATACTCACTCTCTCTCGCTCTCGCTCTCTCTCTCTCTCTCTCTCTCTCTCTATCTCTCTCTCTCTCTCTCTC
>NC_068993.1:62228191-62229299 GCF_001194135.2 Octopus bimaculoides | reverse complement strand
CTCTCTCTCTCTCTCTCTCTCTCTCTCTCTCTCTCTCTCTCTCTCTCTCTCTCTCTCTCTCCCTCTCTCTGTATATATATATGTATATATATATATATATTACTGCTGGATTACTGCTCACAGCTATGGTCACCCACCAGTGTGAAATTAACAGCGGACGTTGAAGCAATCCAGAGAAGATTCACAAAGAAGATTCACAAACTTCGACGTGGTCACGCGACTAGAAGCCAAACTACTCTTAGATCATACTCTATCATCTTAAAAGAAGAAAGGGATGACATATTCAATAATATAATCATATCCTCTTAGCTGGTGAATACACCAAGTATGGACGGTCACGTCTAGAACGGATTTGACAGTGGCTCTCTGCTCCATTACAGCCGACCTTGTAGAAACAACAGTTAATAGTACACCCGCTTCGTAGAGATTTACTTGCACTCTAAACCATAGTCTAATGTGTTGTTGTTGTTGTTGTTATTGTTGTTGCTGGGGCTGCTGTTGGGTTTTACCCTGGTAGATCTATGATTCCACCCTGATAGATTTATGATCAAAGGCGTACCTGCTTTTACCGTTCAGTCTTTGTGCGTTATAGCGTTATACATGACTTTCTCAAAAACAATTTATATCTAGGACTACATTATTTCATCCATTAATCCTTAAATTCGTTACGGTTTGCTTTTGATAGCGATTTGGGTGCTATTTCTAGCAAACTGAGAGTCTACAGTGAGACTCCTTCCTTGACTGGCATTTGTATATATGTATGTATACACACACTCACACACAGATATATGGTCATTTCAAAATGTAACCACGTGTGTATCGTTGGCGATTTTCTTCCTCCGTCTTCCCTTCTTTTGGTCTTTCCTCTATTTCTGAAGAAGAACTTTGCTCGAAACGTAAAATTCTCTTTCTTTCCTTTCCTGAGCGTCTGATAATACAGGACTTGTACCACATACTCGCGTTATTGTTTTGTTTTTTTTCTTGTTTTTTCTTTGTTTGGATTCACCATATACATATATATATATGTGTGTGTGTGTGTGTGTGTGTGTGTGTGTGTGTGTGTGTGTATGTATGTCTACTACTTAGATTATATATATATATATATATA
>NC_068993.1:62225893-62227627 GCF_001194135.2 Octopus bimaculoides | reverse complement strand
ATATATATATATATATATATATATATAAAACACCTCAGTAACTCGTCTGGGGCCTTATGTTTCGTGAATAATACTGGATATATAAGATAATGAGGCCTGTGTTTCACAAAAATATCTGCTTCTAGAATCACATTTATCAGTGTGTAATAATAGACGTTCTTCAATTTTTTTTTTATTTATAATCCTTCTGAGAAATATCCTTTGTATCCGATTTATATGTTCTCATCATCCTTGGTCTCTTTGTCTTCTTGTAAGGCATATGCACTTAACAAGCTCTGCAGCTACTCCTGGTTCTTCTTAGTTTTAGTACACCGTGATATTTCATATCTTCTCTTAATATTGTCCGTAAATGTCCAAACTCCTCACGCATGCATACACGCAAAGTTAATCAGAAGATTACAAATACAAGCCACCAAATGAAATGTCAAAATATGTAAAATCTTCGAAAGGTTTACTCTATGAGTACAAAAGCACATGTCTAGACACACAATACATGCATGAGTAAGCATGCATAAACAAGACATGTAGATCTGCACATGCATTGACACCGAATACTTGCCCACAAGCACACATCCATGCATAACTATCCCGTTGATGTTGAAATTCCTATGAAATAGCCGCGGATCTAGGTTAGAAACCAGCTCGTCTTCATCGGCAATGAATCTAGAAATAAATTTAAGAATAAATTACATACAGAGAGACAAACAGACAGATAGGCAGGCAGGCTATGTACGCATCACTATGTGTGCCTTTTGTAGAATTTGGGATATATTATGCTCTCTTTACTCTATCTTATTTGTAAAGGATTGTTGCATTGTATGGATAAAATGAGTTGTTTTCCCAATTGAGTAGATCGATAAAAAGAAGCAATTATGTCTGGTTCTAAAGCTTTTCACAATATCCAAAACACAGCAAAGCAATTGTATTTCTCTTCTGAGATTAACGGTTCGAATTATTGAAATACGTCCGTAACTTGGTGTTATATATTGCTTTGTCCGATAAGTTTTTTTAATAAAATTGAATGCATTTTTTACACCAAACTGTTAGTTATATTTTATATTGTTTCAAACATCACCCAGTGCGAAGAAATTTAGCCGAAAACATTCCGTGGAACATATTTAGAACTCTAACATTTTCCAAGGACAAACGTAAGCTAATTTTATTACCAAATTCTATTGACTAAGCATCTTGTTCTAAACGAAAACCGTTTTATTTACTTGTCATTGATTCTCTCGCAGAAAATACATGCAATTTCTGTAACTGAAAATTTCATTATTCCTACTTTGCAAAATATTTGTAACAAAGCTAGGATAAAAGACATTTTTTGTATCCGTCCTATGAAAATATGACACTTTTTCAATGATATTCTTTGCAAGAATTCTCCTTATGATTATAACATTCTAAATTTTCGCCATTTTTCTTGAACGTAATTGCTTTAAATAATGCTTCGCTGTCAGTTCAGCTACACAACATTTTCTATCATAGAAAAAAAAAGCTCAAAGATGCGTAAAAAAAAAAGAAATAATAGCAATGAATTTATTTTTTCTTTTATCATTTCGAAGCATAATGTTTATATTAAATTTATTTTTATGAAAATTACTGGGTATGAAAAACTGTCGAACGAAATATTTCCCCCTTAAAAATATATCGATAAGCAACACTTTACATAGGCCAAAATAATATATATACCAGCATTTGTGAGATGTTACACACGGCAAACCAACAGATAGATAG
>NC_068993.1:62224121-62224921 GCF_001194135.2 Octopus bimaculoides | reverse complement strand
ATAAAGGCTTGTTTTTTAGCACCAACCTTCAGTGCATATTAACCGGCGATCCAGCTCCACCTTGGATATGTCGATATAGTTGACTGATATGAATCTACTGAATATATTTTCTCTTGTCTTGATAAACTTCAATACAAAGCTTTTGTAATCAAACTATTTATGAGCACTATTGAATTATTCTTTCATTTATGACGCCCAGTCGTAGAACTTTATAATTCATGACCAACCTCATTATTACTTGTGCAGTGAAATAAAAGTTACCATTAAATGTTTGCATGGTGTTGTTATATCATTCATACGCAGCCTCACAAGTATACCAATCCAACCAACATCATTTTTTGTTGGTCTCATATGGTTTCGAGTTTAGCTTAAGTGTGATATCCAGGATGCTTCCTATTGTAATGTGTCCCTCACAAGAAATTGATACATAGACTGAGAAATACGTATATCTATGCGTGTATGTCTGCTTTACACATTTAATTACATAGAGCTCCATCGTTCAGATACAATGTTGTCACATATAATAATAGGCACCTCCTGCATTATCACACGAGAATCAATGCTTTATTATTACTTAATTGTTATATGAACATTTATATACAGTTAATTTGCCCAAATTTCCGCTTTAACTAATAGCATGAGGTTAATCCAACGAAGATTATATATATTCTGAAACTTAATTTCACGCATCTTAACCACAGATTTTACAGTCATATAAATTAGATATCCTAATTGCCTAATTGCTTGTGAGCATATACATATATATGTGTGTGTAGAGTGTTAGGTGTATATATATATAT
>NC_068993.1:62217723-62223797 GCF_001194135.2 Octopus bimaculoides | reverse complement strand
TATATATATATATATATATATATATATATATATATATATGTGTGTGTGTGTGTGTGTGTGTGTGTATGTATGTATCTATATATATATATGTATGTATGTATCTATGTATCTATATATGTTCCTAAATGTGTATTGTGTGTGTGTGCGTGCGTACGCGCGCGTTGTTGTACGAATTTCGCAGTGGTGGCACTTATGAGTAAATAATTAAACTAGTTTTAAATGTTCCTTCTTTCTGCCGATACATTTTCATTTATGTCGAACAAACCTTAGATCAAAAGCTATTGTATTTAACACGCTTTTATTAAATTTAATGTCCACTGCAAATTTTGAACGAGTGTCATATAGAAGGAGGGGGACCTTTGAACTATTGTTGTTGTTGTTGTTGTGGTTCTTATTGTTGATGATGATACTTATGATGCCGACTCTGTTGCGCATCGATGTTTCGCCATTTTTGTGGCTTGTCAACATTTCATACTCTAACAAGATCGGAGTTGATTCACTTCGCCAGTCATCGACTTATATCTCCATAGCGAGCAAACCATGTGCATGTAGGCCCGGACGATGCATACGTAAGAATAAATTCAAATATGAAATCGAAACAGCGCTATTGTAATATATATTATCAACTAAAGATAATTGACGTATATGTGGGTGATAATGCCGGCAAATACACAAACATTTGTGCGTTTGTGTCATACGAGGAAATGTCACACTTGTGTCGAACGTTTATGTGGTTAGCTGCATAAATTCAACATGTCAGCAACTATATTTATATATATATATATAAATATACATACATATATATGCATATGTGTGTGTATGTAGATAGATAGATAGATAGATAGATAGATAGATAGATAGATAGATAGATAGATAAACGACGGGCTTCTTCCAGTTTCCTTCTACCAAATCCATTCACAAGGCTTTGGTCAGTCCCAGACTATAATACAAGATAATTTCCCAAAGTGCCACGCAACGGGACTGAACTCGGAACCACATGGTTGGGAAGCAATCTTCTCATCGCACAACCACGCATGTGTACAATTACGGGTATGACTAATTACCCTCATTTATTAAGACATTTAATTCATTGCTTTAGAAAGTGCTGTTTGAATTAATGACTTATCCAATTTCTAGGCAACTCGTACGATAAATTAAATCGTTTTCTCCATTTTTTTTTCTAACTATTTTAATCTGTATTAGTACATTCTGCCTTACGGCTTATAAATCCCATTTCTTCACAGCATTCACGTTCTGATCACATAATCTGCATTAATATCTTGTAAAACGTTGTGCAGACAATGGACGTCAATACATTCCGATATATTCTGATTCTGAAGGTAATCCAAGTCTTTCACACAAACCGTTCTGTTGGCGTTATGTGAATTTCCTATCATTAAAATTCTTTGTCGCTTACAGCTTGTTTCAAAAAGATTAGCTGAATTAATCTGATTGTTGATTCACATCGTCGTTTACATATTCTACAAACTGTAATCCAACAACATAAAACCATATTCTACTCAAACTGAATGCATGTTGTTGGATTAATGTATTTTGCTTTGAGTCATGCATGGAGCTTATGATAGTAAATCTGCTGTATTCCGTAGCACTCTCCATTCTCTCATTCTCTCATTCTCTCATTCTCCCATTCTCTCATTCTCTCATTCTCCCTATCTTCCTTTCCTCTTCGTGGATCCCAGTGAGAATCCACAAAACTAGCATCAAAGGGCTTCGCTCAGATCTCCTCTCTTGGATCGGTAGCTTCTCATCAAACCCAAGTAATAAACAACTACGTACACTTGAGTGTGTGTGTGTGTGTGTGTGTGTGTGTGTGTGTGTGTGTGTGTGTGTGTGTGTGTGTGTGTGTGTGTGTGTGTGTGTGTGTGTGTGTGTTGTCAGGCGTGGTTGCAGGCGTGGTTGCAGGCGTGGTTGTGTGGTAATAAGCTTGCTTCTTTGTGTCCTCGTTTGTCCCCAGCCACTGCTTGACATCCGATGTTGGTATGCTTACGTCCCCGTAACTTAGCGGTTCGGTAAAAGAACCATAAACAAGCAAAAGATAAAAGTATATATACAACTTCCTGGAACAGTTGATCTCGAAACACAAAAGGCTATAAATAACAGTATGTAAATTTTCAAGCCATTATTTACCTGCTATAATTTATAGCTTAATATGCTTCGAGATCTTCCTATATATTTTCCCTCTTTGGTGGCGATATTTGCGTGAAGAATTGATAGCTAGATTTCCCTCGATACAATCACAACTGAAGAATTGATCAAATCATTCCATTTGTCGATATTGTGGCACGTTCTGCCATGGATAGAATTTCTTGCAGAACCCTAATACATGTTTTGTTTTTTGTTTTTGTTTTTTTGTTTTTTTTCGTAAAGGTATTGGCTTGGTGCATAATTATTGCGGGTTTTTTCAACAAATTTTATTCAACAAAAACAATAACAATATTTAACAAAGACGTCTTTAAATTACGATCTGACCGTCTGCCTTGAACTTAAAACGTAAAGATGTATGAAATGCCGCCAAGCATTTCGCCTGATGTGCTAATGATTCTGCCAGCTCGCCGCCCGTCTGAAGTTGATGGTAAGATTAGGAAAGACGGCCAGCTTGCAGAATCGTTAGCACATCAGGCAAAATGCTGGGAGGCATTTCGTATATCTTTACGTTCTGAGTTCAAATTGCGCCCAGGTCGACTTTGCCCTTCATCTTTTCCGGATCGATAAAGTAAGTGCCAGTAGTTAACTAGGGTCGATTTAATTGAGTTTCCCCTCCCCCGAAATTACTCGCCTGGTGCCAAAATTTGAAACCAATATTAACTTTAGACAGGACAAACCGTAACACGGGATGTGAATACAGTTTTTAAATAACATCGAGGAAAGTATCATCTATAAAGTTCACCATCCAGCACTGGCGTATATGTGTCAGCTTACGTGAGATTTCTGTAGCCTCTGCACCAGGTTGAGTATAATATAAAAGCTACCAGAAATGGATTAAATGAAACATTCTTCTTCCATTGTGATTTGGAGTTCATGCGAAATCTAAAAGAAACAGCTGAAGCAAACATGAGATCGTAGCAAAAGAAAATGGCATCAAATGAAGCAAATTAAACAAGAATACAAGTGTTCCATTAATGAAAGAACTGACTACAAGATGCATGTATGGAAGAATGTTGGTACATAAATAAATCAGATACTAAACGAAACCAAAACATAGGGGCACAGGTTGTTAAGATTTAATTATCAGAAATTTCCTAGTTACTGCCAAGAAAATAATGCTAGCTCATAAATTTCGAAACCAATGTTTTTTCGGCAGCAACAACTCGCAGAAACAAATTCTTTCTTGTAAAGATTTTACATGAATGAGAGACCGATCGATAAAATAATGTTTTCTTCTTGTTTTTTTTTATGGTAACACGTGTTAAAGCTTACTCTCGCCATGTACTTATTCACAGCATGGTATCTTTAGTTAACAAACTGTTAAACTAATTGCAACAGACAGAGATATGATGCTAGGCCTGATTACAAAGCACATGACTTAGATCCTTTGTTAATTTACAGAGGCTGGAGCCATTTGCTTCTAAGTTAAGATTCTGCGACGAAATATGATGCTAACTATGCAGTTCCCATGTATCGGTTTATTTAGACAATCCGAAACCTTTAATTGGATTTTTTTCAATCCTTTGTTCAGAAGTAATTTTTATAAGAAACAAATTATATTAGATGTTTTTCAAGTTGTTTAAAAATATTCTATAGCCTGAATACAAAATGTGTAAGTTCTTCCATTATTCAGCTTATAATTTTCTTCTCCCCAACTTTAGATGAAGCGTGGCATCAAACTTGTGCAGCAGCGCACGATATTTGTACCCTGTCTCAGAACAATATTTAGTCGATTGCTTTTAAACCTGGTTACTGTTTTTGCAGGAGGAAGTGAGGAGAAAATTTTCTACCAATATTAATTTTAAAGATGTAGAACACACCAGAACATACCATTTAAACATACTAAAACGGAATTACATGATCAACTCATGCTACAAAGATGTTGGAAGTAAAGAACGCTGATTATTCCTGACGAGCAGAAACCTGAAGCGTGAAACCGAAGCGCTAACTATTGCCTTTCAGACGGGTGTAGTCCTGTATTATGCAAGTGGCCTAAGAAAGATTCCTTGAGATTTGAGAACATTTTTTGTCCCCAAATCTCAAGATAACATAACTTTCCTGGTAATTAAATTAGTATGTAATAGCTTTGGAATAATAATAATAATAATAATAATAATAATAATAATAATAATAATAATAATAATAATAATAATAATAATAATAATACAATGAGCTTCTCTGCCCTAGGTGTACGGAAAACACTCGGCGATAAATGGAAGAAAATTTGAAGAAAGAAGAAAAAAAACCAACAGCAATAATAATAATAATAATAATATTAATAATAATAATAATAATAATAATAATAATAATAAGGATGATGATGATGATGATGATGATGATTTAAGTTCTCTTACTCTGTAACATCATAAATCACTAAAAAAAACATTCAAATTTTTGCTGTAATGAGTTTCTCATGATGGCGGACATGTTTGTGTGTTGTCATTTTGCTGAAAAATTTGTTATATGTTTTTGTTTTGTTTATACGTTTGTTTTTGTTGTTGTTTTACATTACCGCAAAGTCTTTAAATGTAGAAGTATCTTAAAAGCGTGTGGCTGCCTTGTTTACCGTAATAATAAGTGCGTTTCTGAGATTCTACTTATTAACGTTATCATTACGATTTCCTTTCTTTTTCTTGCTTTAATTATAGTCGCTGACGATGATGCTGTTGTTGTTGTCGTCGTCGTCGTTGTTGTTTGATTTTTTTTTTTTTCGTAGTCATTGCTATACTTGCAATCTTTTAATGATAGTTACCACAGAACTACTGTTAAGTAGCGATACTAAAATACTTTATATTACAACATTAATGTAACTTTTAGACAATGCGTTTCTTTTCTATGCATTTTCCCCGCACCTGCAAAATACCGCCCATTAATGTAGGCATACACACATAAAGACAGACATGCATTCACACAAATTTGGAAGAAAAGCTTTTTCCCGTAAAGACACAGGAGTGGCTGTGTGGTAAGTAGCTTGCTTACCAACTATATGGTTCCACGTTCAGTCCCACTGCGTGGCAGCTTGGGCAAGTGTCTCCTACTATAGCCTCGGGCCGACCAAAGCCTTGTGAGTGGATTTGGTAGACGGAAACTGAAAGAAGCCCGTCATATATATATATGTGTGTGTGTGTGTGTGTGTGTGTGTGTGTGTGTGCAGCATAGACGTTCTCTTTTTCACTGATCTTCTGCACTACAAAAGCAGTAGATAAGAAACAAAATACAATATTCGTCTAATATCTCGTAGGCTGAACACTAAATTCGACATATATACATGTATATATATATTGATTTCTTATATCCCACAAAGGCACAAATACACTAGAATTATATTTGTACATACATATGTATAATAATAATAATAATAATAATAATAATAATAATAATAATAATAATAATAATAATAATAATAATAATAATAATAATAACATCGAAAAATACCTTAGGAATGAGAACCCAGGTTCGAAATTTCCCAAGCCGAAACGTTGTGTTAACAACAAACAAGATGAGGACAAATATCGTCAAATGTAAATAATGTAAATATTGGAACTCTCGTCGTCATAATCGACAGAGATCCACGATTCACTAGACAACTATGGCTGAAAGAAATCGGTGACATTTAAACTCGTCCCATAATAAAATACCGCAAGACATTTAATCCGGCGCTCTTCTGATTCAGTTATAAACTGTTATATTCCTATATCGTTTTTGTGTTTTTATTGTTATTGAGGAACTTATAAAACTGGTTCTTTATTTTCTTTTATTTACAGTGTCCAAAGAAGTAACATTTTATGTATGGAAAAGGTACGTGCTTACCAGTTTTCGATCTTATTTATTTTCGCCCTGAGAATTCCAACATTCACTGCTTTTATATGAAAGGAGAATCAATATTGCGAACTCAAAAAAATAAACAT
>NC_068993.1:62212853-62216390 GCF_001194135.2 Octopus bimaculoides | reverse complement strand
ATACATACGTACATGTTCCATATGTAAGCACATCTTATCAAGCTTATTCGGTGATGTATGTTTTTCCGAAACTTGTCAGTCTGTGACAAGTTTGATTGAGGATACTCAGAGAAAAGCTAAGATTTCCCAGAAACCAAAGTTTTAATACCGATTCCAAGCTACTTGACTTATCAATTAATTCATGTATATCCCTATGGTATTTTAGGTGTCTGATGGTGGGGTGTGCTATTAACAGAAAGGCCAAACAAAAGATATGAAATCTAAAAGGAAATTGTCTACAGAAGAGAGATGCTGCCATTGTTTCTAGAATCAATAACCTCGTGTCCGCTGTCTCATTTTGGTGAACGCAACAAGAATTTTCGAGCTTGAAATAAATAATGAAATCAACGTTATTGTTACAACTATCAAGGATAATGGATATGAAAGAAGCTGGTATTGTGTAGTGAATCGGGCTTAAAGACGTTTCTTCCATATGTTTCAAAATATACAAGTGGGGCAGAAAATAAGCAGGAAATGCTGCAGGATCTGTGATTTTGCGTGGTGTTGAGCGGGGCGGGGGAAATACAATTGTTGAACTAAACATAATGAACGTATGAACAGAAGATGAGATCGTTTGGAAAGGAGTTGGTTTCTGATTCTAATGTTATTATCAATAGATTTCTAATGAATGAATGGATTTAGTTACGGAACACTGTAGATGTAAACATGGTTAACTCAAATAAACGAACAAGTTTTGCACACTGCATGTGCACACGCACACACACACACACACACACGCACACACATACACGAGTATATTCACACATGCATGCACATGTGTGTGTGTGTGTGTGTGTGTGCGTGCGCGTGCAAGTAAGCATCCTCATTTCAGAAACACACATTATGGAGTCTGTGCGCTTTCACTCAAAATGAAACAAGTTTATCTCGAACAACACAGACACATTAGATAATATAGTCCTACACATGGTCCTTGGAAAAAAGATGAAGGCTATGCCTGGAACGAGTTTGATCTTCTCGATCATGGTTGTGGAGTTAAAGAACAACATCCAGAACAATAACAAAATAATTCCATCATAATAATTTACAAGTTGTATCATGATGGCGATTTCGAAAAAGAATAAAACAGTCCTGTACATGATTACCACTGATGGGAATTTTTAAGAACTTCGAAAAAAGTAAACAAAAACATTAAATATTTGGATTTTATACATCTTTTTCCTTATAATTTCTTAATTTCAAATTCAAATTTCTAATCCCACCAAATATGATGAAGAAAATATCTTGCTTGTCATAACTTCGTCCAGTACGGAAGACACACATGCTTTATTCAATATTATTATTAAGAACAAATCCGATGTTTTAAGATGCTTTAGTCGATTGGATGCTGAAATCCCTAATAGCAATACTAATAATATATTGGATCAGATTCAGTTTGTCTCTAGTCTATTTTCTCCAGTATTCCGACGCTCCAACTCAGTAAGAACAGCAAAACATCCGCTCCATCTTTTTCTTAGAGATGGCTATCGGAAACTTAACATTGATAATGTTATTGAATAAATTTGATATCAAAATGGAAGTATGCAAATGAGATTAATTGAAATAAAACCATTAAGAATATCAATCTCATAAATTATGCAAGCTCACTCAGATTACCGTCATTTATAATTATTGTTTTTGCCTTCTTGTCTGAAGAGAGAGAGGTTGAGGGAGAGAGAGAGAGAGAGAGGTTGAGGGAGAGAGAGAGAGAGAGAGAGAGAGAGGGGGAGTTAAACAGAGATAGTGAGATCATTACCTATTGCTATGAGGCTACATTTGATTCAGATAATTATAATTAATTGCTGACTTTAAATGATGCACTTCAGGCGGTACCTTTTTGTTGAGACATCCCGAGTGAAGTTATTTCGTTTAATTTATGTTACAGTTTTTAACCTTGGCAAAGGTCATACAGTTTTGGAAAGGTTCCTGTTCTTCTGCACTCCAAGATTAATATCAATGACACACGCTTGGAGTCCTGCTGTTTAATTGAGTTAACAATATTAGTGAATGACCCCCTAGCTAAAGGGTGATGAATATTTGAGAATTAATTGGATCGGCAATAGGCACATCGTTAAAATCCAGCAGACGAAACCCTTATGCTTATGGCCTGCTGCTGCTGCTGCTGCTACTGGGATTATTTTCTCAAGCTCCTTGATCTAACACTGAACAAAGTATCATAAGTTAGGTTTCATACATAAACGTTCATATGTGTGTATGTATGTTATGGTTATGCGGGTGTATTGTGTGTGTAGGAGTATGTGAATCATATGAGATTTTTGCTCGCTTTTATGAGTATATATGAGTGTGTTGATGCTTGTAATCACAATTGTATCAGTTGTCCTTGTATCCCATTGCATATTGTATCAATGTCTGTAGATAAGAATTCACTTCAGCATGAGGGCAAATCTCATATTAAATTTCATTAGACGACAGACAGCAGAAACGAATTTGTTCAATTTCCGTTTTTTTCTTTACCATTTATTTCTCTTGTCATGAATGCACTGCAATGGCCACACAGAGAAGTTAATCGACTTTGTTTCATTGGAGACCCCGTTTATAATTTAAATGTCTCTTAATATCGTTGCACATCGAAATCCATCAATGATTATGAGCTTAGAAGTTAACACTGAATTAGATGCATATCGTGAATTATGTACGCACAGAGTTGGCTTTCTTGTTGGCGTTTGATGTCATATTTACATTAGTTGTACAGCTAATTGACAAACCATAGTACAGACATTTCTCTTTGTTAGTATTTTTCTTTTATTTTCTGATTGATACAAAGATAACTGTTCTTTTATGATTTCATTCTCATTGTTTGTAATCTGTCCTTTGTTTTCTCGACTACTAATTATCATATACATTCAATAACACCGATACTCGGTCTTTCTTCTCCATAAATGACTTTGAACATAATTATTCCTATTTGTTTTCTGTTCTAAGGTGCTTTTTTTCATTTTTATGGACTCTGTTTTTTTTTTTGTTTTTTTTTT
The DNA here is from genome assembly GCF_001194135.2 of Octopus bimaculoides. NCBI lineage: Eukaryota > Metazoa > Mollusca > Cephalopoda > Octopoda > Octopodidae > Octopus > Octopus bimaculoides. The sequence continues at coordinate 62,213,361 of NC_068993.1, read as the reverse complement.
TGCTATGATATCATATCGCATAAGAAGCTAATATTATGATGACATTAAAAAAAGCAGACGTTAAAGCAGACGTTAAAGCAGACGTTAAAGCAGACGTTAAGGCAGACGTTAGCGTTACTTGTTATATACTTTGATACTCAGTATCAAGCGAATTAACATGGCAGACATAGAGTTTCCTTTTATCAGCAGAATAATCTTTACTGTCCATCACTAGATTATCATCCATTCACTAGACAGATTATCTTCTGCCTCAACATTTTTAAACCATATATTTGTTCATGGGGATCTTGTATTAACGTTTGTGATTATTGCTAGCAAATTATCTAGATTTTGATGGCACCACTCTGGTAATCTAACCCATATCTGAACGACTAGTATAGTATGTTCATGACATGTATGCAAATTCTGGCAAAATACAGAAGCCATGCTTCTCATGAACTTGCAACATTTATCAATGTTAAATCAGTTTAGTTGCCATTATTTCTTGGCCAGTTTTATCTGATAAGGT
>NC_068993.1:62203835-62212475 GCF_001194135.2 Octopus bimaculoides | reverse complement strand
TATATATATATATATATATATGGGGAAGTCTACCCCACGTGTCTCTCGGGTACAGTGGGCCGAGAACATGGATGGATGGAGGTTTTTCTATGTATTTAATCACGAACAAAACTTTCATGACTCTCTCTCTCTCATTGTCTCTCACTCTCTCCCTCACCCTCTCTCTCCCCTTTCTTTTCCCCTTTCTCTCTCTCTCTCTCTCTCTCTCTCTCTCTCTTCTCTCTTCCTCTTCATGCTTAGATGTCAAGCAGTTTCCTCCACCCTGAATACTTCTGTTCTCTTTGCTCATACAAACGCTTGCGAATAATTGAATGTTTATTGAGTAATCCATTGACAGACCAATCCTTTCTTTAACCAAACTTGATTGCCAAGATGCATGTGTCCAAACCTTTTCTTCACTGTAATACATTCCGACGTATTCTAAATTGAACGAAACATGTCCAGTCTGGCAAGAGTTATTTTAATAAACATCTACTAAACTGTATATTTAGCACGTAGCTTTTACGCTTCTCGGGCCTAGCAATTTTGAACAGTCTCAAGTGTAACAGGCCGAAACTGTAGTGACTACTGGAAGCTCGACTAATGAATAGAAGGCTACGAATGTTCCGTCCTGGTTTTCTGACAGTCATTGTATCGTCCAACTGTCCGTATGTTTTCATTGTCGTCCGTTCTATAAGAAGAGAGAGAGAGAGAGAGAGAGAGAGAGAGAGAGAGAGAGAGAGAGAGAGAGAGAGAGACTGTGTGGTAAGAATGTTGATTCACAGTCACTTGATCCCGGGTTCAGTCACACTGTATGGCATCTTGCGCAAGTGCCTTCTACTAGAGCCTTGTGTGTGTATTTGGCAGACGAAAAACTGAAGAAACCCGTCGTATGTACGTGTGTGTCTGTATGTGTGTATCTATGTATGTACATGCAATTATATATACATATATAAATGCATATAAATATGTGTGTATGTATCTATGAATATATCTATGTATGTATACGTATATATATATATATATATATATATATATATACACGCGCACAGACAGTCTTGTGATAGATAGATAGATAGATAGATAGATAGATAGATAGATAGATAGATAGATAGATAGATAGATAGATAGATAGATAGATAGATAGATAGATAGATAGATAGATAGATAGATAGATAGATAGATAGATAGATAGATAGATAGATAAATAGATAGATAGATAGATAGATAGATAGATAGATAGATAGATAGATAGATAAATAGTTAGATAGATAGATAGATAGATAGATAGATAGATAGATAGATAGATAGATAGATAGATAGATAAATAGATAGATATTTTAATGTCAAACAACATTCTTTATAGAGATGTAATACATTGCACTTGCTACCGACGAAGGAAATCTCATGCATCTGTTTCTTTCAATTGATATCGATAATACGCATCGAACATTCTTTATTTATTCGATATTAATCCAATCCAATTAAACCAAAAAAGTGTTCGAATATAAAACTAATCGGATCGAATAACGGAACGCTATAATCGTTCCTTATTAAATCATTTCTTGACTTTGTCTAATTTTTCCAGTTTTTTTCTGAAATGAGAAAGTATTGAGCATCACAGGCCATCAGTTGGTTTCCCAGAAAATGAATATGTGCTCATGGTTCGATTTAATACATTGGAAATACTTACATCCACTTATCTTACTAATTGATTTCGGAAAGACTTGGAATTGACGGCGGAACTAAATATCAATGTCAACATTTTGAATGCAAAACCATCGCTCGTTAATAGTATATCGCGATTAAACTGGGTGCCAATTTAATTATGATATGCTATTTTGAAAACAGAAACGTTGATGCTCTTTAGTAGAGAGTATATCTAACATGCTCGGTATACGTCACTAATTAAGCATAGGGACGCAGAAATGCATGCCATCATGGCCAAGTGGTGTGTTTGTAACTATATTGTCTATAAGTAAATTTCTTCTCTTGAGATAACTTTTGCAGTGGATTTTCTTTCCATGTACAAATGCACACAAACGGGTGAAATATGATTGTGTATGTGTGTGTGTACAGAGAGAAGATTCGGAATGACGCCTCACTGGACCCTTTATTTGTTTCCAGGAGCAAAAGCAAATAAGGAGTCCTATGTGAGTGTGTAGAGAGCCTACTGACTAATAAGGTGCTTAAGTTCCGGCTTTTTTTTAAAATAAATTATGGAGTGCTCGGGAAAGTGGGAAGCGGATGAGTTCTACAGGAGGAGTCGGAAGTGACTTAAGTCGGTGTGTTAGAGAAGTAACGTGATAGAATTGTTGATGGGGAGGGAAGAAAAAGCTGTTGGTGGTGGAGCGGACAAGGAATAAAGGGCAGAAGTGCTGTCGATATCGTTTGTTCAAATGCTTTCAACCTCGATCATTGCTCAGTGATACCCACGCTATATAAAGTGATGGACTATACATTAACACTGGGTTGATTTTGTAATTGCTATTGTTGTTGTTATTGTTGTGGCTCTCTTTACTTGTTTCACCCCAGTTCGAGTGACTGCGCAGTGCACCTCTCCCTCATTAACACGTGAAATCAAATTCAATTTCTGTCCCATGTGGTCCAACTTCTTTTCCTACCCCACACCCAACTAGTTCCAACAGACAACACATTGGCTCATCCCCAACCTTATCAACGATCGAACCTGGTGCCAACACTCGCTATATTATGCACATTTCTTTTTTTCTCACTGCTTTTGGTCTTCTGGCAAGTTGTATTGCGTGTCTCTGTCCATACAAGTCTCCATGTATAAGAATTAAAGGATGAAAAAAAGAGAGAGAGAGAGAGAGAGAGAGAGAGAGAGAGAGAGTGGGATGAGGCAGAGAAACAAAAAAGGATAGAAAAATCGAAAAGAGTGAAAAGACAGAGAAGGATACAAAGAGTTAGAGAGAGAAAGAGAGAGAGAGAGAGAGAGAGGAGAAAGAATGAGATTTGTATGAAGTAGTTAACAAAGCAGTAATGTTCCTATTGGCATGAGTCTCTTTTGGGAAATTGTTCTTTCTCAGACAATTTCCGGTAGAATTAAACTAATTCATTCACACGCACATAAATCAGCTCTTCCTCTTCCTCCTCTTTCTCCTTTTCCTTCTCTTTCTTCTTCTTCTTCTTCTTCTTCTTCTTCTTCTTTTTCTCCTTGTTGTCTTTTTGTTTATGATGAAGATGTTTTTGTTGTTCTTGTTGATTTTGTTTTTGTTCTTATTCTTGCTTATTATTTTTCTTCTTATGCTTCTGGCTCTCATGATTTTTGTTCCATTTCCTTCTTCTTCTTTTTCTTCCTGGTGTTGTCGCTGATGTCAGAATCAATGCGCTGATTTGATCAAACGCACTGTGCACTACGTTTCGTTTGGCCTTCATTACAAAGGGCCGCTATTCGGTTGCCTTACTAAGTTCTATAATACATTTATTTCCCTTCGTCTCAAAATCAATGCAGTTTGGGGTTTGGGAGAATTAAAGGTCAACAAACAAGAATAAATCAATAACATTTTGGTCGTGTTCCCTGCTACCTATAACTTTGATATTTTTATGTGTATATCGATAATGATTATTCATTGATAAATGAAGGCTGCAAAAATATTCCTCAATCCAATATGAGAGATCAATAAAGATTGCTTATATAAAGTAAAGAATGAAGTGGGATGCGATGGTGGTGTTGTTTTTTTCCAAATGATGCTTATTTAAGAATTAAATGAACATTCCACATTTCTACAGACACGTTTCTGAATCTGTCTTTCAGCATTGTAGCTTTGAGAGTTTTACATACATTCTCTAAGTGAAACATTGTATGTTCTTACTTTTGGCGTTTTTACTTCTTATACAAACCTATATAACTGTATTAGTGGAGGCGCAATGGCCCAGTGATTAGGGCAGCGGACTCGCGGTCATAGGATCGCGGTTTCGATTCCCAGACCGGGCGTTGTGAGTGTTTATTGAGCGAAAACACCTAAAGCTCCACGAGGCTCCGGCAGGGGATGGTGGCGAACCCTGCTCTACTCTTTCACCACAACTTTCTCTCACTCTTACTTCCTGTTTCTGTTGTGCCTGTAATTCAAAGAGTCAGCCTTGTCACACTGTGTCACGCTGAATATCCCCGAGAACTACGTCAAGGGTACACGTGTCTGTGGAGTGCTCAGCCACTTGCACGTTAATTTCACGAGCAGGCTGTTCTGTTGATCGGATCAACTGGAACCCTCGACGTCGTAAGCGACGGAGTGCCAACAACTGTATTAAACTATATAACTATATTTGTTTAGAATACAATTAGATTCATAAACATTGAAGGACTTAAATATCTCCCCACTATTTTTTACATATGAACTCGGGTTTCTGGGTTGTTTGTAAGCTAATTTTTTCTGCTATTAATCACGGCGCAGCAGCGTTAATAAAATATGAGCCACCGGGTCATCAGCTTCTTTTCCTTTACACAAGCGGTTCAGTAGTTTCCGACTCTCGGATGGTCAACGATTATTTCTTAATTTGACACAAGTCTAGTTGACTTAACTTACTCTTTTGTTCATAACTGAGAGAGACATTCCAGTGTGTTTTAGATGGTCAATATTCCAATATTCTACTATCGTATAAATTCGAGGTCTGGCTCTTTAGTGATAAATCAATGTTTCCAACATCATATTTTTCTTTAAATTGCTTTGATTAAACCTTTCAATAATCCAATGAATGGAATTATGGAAGAACGTAATTAGTTTCGTATGATTACGAAATAAAAATCTGACGTTCTTTTTTTTTTTTGTGGGGAGGGGTATTTTTACAATAGTAGTATAAATGTAATAACTTGATTTCAGCTAAAAATCGAAACTGGATTACTTTTGCATATCTTCTTATTATTCGACCCTTCCTACTATATTAATTGGAGGTCAGTGACCACAAAGATTCATTTAACAGATATTACAATACGTTAAACGAAAACTTTCCTACTGTTAACTTTGACAAATACAAATTTCGTAGCCATAAAACTAGAAAATATAAAATGGATGCAGTCTCTTTTCTAATTTCCGCTAAACGTCAAAATAACAATAGCATATTACAAATATGTGTATGCTTAAGTGTGCAGCCATGATGTTCACTTCACAATCACATCGTTCTAGATTCGATCTCACGAGAGAATCTTGAACATATGTATACTTCAACAGCCTCGGTTTGACTAATAAATTAGCTGTTAAAGTTGGTAGATGGAAATGTCCGAAACCCGAAACGTGTGTGTGTGTGTGTGTGTATATATATATATATATATATATATTTCCCCAAGACACCTCATGAAGGCTTGGAAGGTATATCAGCCGAAACGTTGTGTTAACAACAAACAAGATGAAGACAAATATCCATCAAATGTATATAATGTATATATGAGTTTGTGTGTTATGTATGATTATGTATAAACGTATTCATATTAATTGTTTGTTTGTTTTTAATTAGATCGGCACTAATCAATGTTTCATAGACATAAACACACGTGCGTGCTAACGTTTCTGCCAGCTCGCCGCCCTGAATGAGAAGAAATAACGCCAAAAAATTTAAAACATAATTCTAAATAAATTCTCTTGCGAGTAGAAACAGGCAATTTATTTTCCATTGAAAGCCAAAAGTCAGCTATGGACACGTGTTTCTGCCTCCCAAAACATCTCGTTTTTTTTTTCTTTATAGTCTAATTATTATTATTTTTTGTTTCTTTCTATTATTAAAGGTCAGCTGAAAAAAATAGGTGATATGGAGAGATATTATCCAGTCCTAAGGGCAGCTGTCTTCGTTACCCTGGCGATGATTACTCTCTGTTATTCTTCAGAGATTTCCGAATACAGGTAAAAATCATTGAATTTTCTCTCCTCTTTCCTACGCATGTCAGTATGTGCCTACATATATCAATGTATGATTTCCTGTGAGAGCGTTTGATTGAAATGGCTATTTAATTTCTGTTTCAATTGAATTAATGTCGTTTTAAGAATGTTTACGCTAAATAGATATATTTATAGATAGCCATATTTATAGATTTTGGGATCGATCTGATACCGAAAAGGATTCTGGATTATTTTCCGAGATTCTGGATTATTTCATTTTTGAGAGCGGTCGAGTTCGTTTTTAGTATTCTCGTTTGTGAGAGCAGTCGAGTTTATTTCAGATATTCTCATTTTAAAAATCATCTCTGGCCAATCGCTGAGAGGATGTTGGTGTTTCCTTGGCGGAGGCTTGCGCTCTCTGAGTGCTCTTGTTATTATTAATATTGTTATTAAGGTGGCACATTGGCAGAACCGACAGAATGCCAGGCTAAGAGCTTAGCATCATTTCCTCTGTCTTTACATTCTGAGAGCAAATTCATTGGTATATCGAAGGAAAATTATGAGGGAAGAACTGAAATCTTGGGTCCACAGGAGTTAGAATGAGTTACAGAAAGAGCTCCGTCAAGATACACGGCGATAGATAGGAAGCTACCGATAGTCCACCACGCACACACGCACAGATACATACGCACGCACGAACACACGTATATATACGAAGGATGCTGAAAAGTTCCTAGGCTTAAGGGTGTTGCGAAAGGTCTGGTTGGAGGCCCGACATTCCGACCTTTTTTAAGGTCTTAGAAAATCTGAAGGATCGCTGCAATAATTGTGTGAATCTGTGAGAGGAATATCTTGAATAAAATCATAAATCATCATGCATTTTTTTTTACCCAAAGCCAGGAACTTTCCAGTACCCCTTCGTGTACTATTTATAAATACAATATATATATGTTTATATAACCTGCAGCCTGTGGAGCGTTTACCAGCATCCTGCAATGCTGCGTCCATTGTAAATAGTAAGAAACAGATATGTTCAATGAAACCAAGCTACAACAGTATACGGGAATATATACTAACGTTATACATCTTTTATTTCAAATATTTATCGCTTCAAATTACTGGAGATATATATGAGAGAAACAATTTATTTCCTCTTTACAATTACGTTGTCTTCTCTATATTCAAAAGGCTGTGTTTACCGGCAAGCTTCGATTTCTGTCTTGCTCCAAAATTCATGTGCAGCAACTAGATTAAGTGTTATTCAACAATTTGTGAAAACTGTGAAAATTTCTTGGCAGATAAAATGGATTTCTTGTGATGATCAGTCTAGAAAACATTTGTTCCGTTCTTGTAGAGAAGAGAATATGTAGTGACAGGCATGAGAGCAAATTGCTATTTGTTGTTATGTATTCACTGTCCATAAACGAAACTGAAACACACCCTGTAAATAAAATATACATCGAAGAGCAAATAAGTTAATTAATTTGCTTTAATTACATGTATTTACTTGCTTAAACGAGCGAAACGTGCTGATGCCAAACGTACTGAAATAAAGGAAGATATGAATGTGAGCTGTTCGTTGTTGTATCAACGAGAATAATAATGTGAACTCGTTAATGCGTCGATTTTTATGATCAGAATACAACGTGCCCTGAACAGGGAAAGATATCGCACGATAAACTAATGTGTTGTCATATGCGTCGAATATTAAGATCGTTTTGAATCTTAGAATGTACAGAGCTTGTGAGTAGTGATCGTGTTTTATTCCGCTGTTTTAATTGGATCAGACTGCAACAACTTTTCCCTACTTAAACGTGGAGAGCAGCGACGCCTCAACTAATCAGATCTGACTTTTTTTCCTTAAATGTAAATATTCGTAGTTTGAATTGCTATATACAAGTTCGTTAATTGAATTACATAAAGTCAAATACATACATACATACATACATACATACATGCAAACATACTTAGTATGTATGTATGAGCATGTCTAGATAGGGAATGCAATGCAAGAGAGTACATACATAAAACAAAATATAAAAATCTGTACATATACATACATACATACAAAAAATACCATGTTGATGTTGTTGAAATTCCAATGAAGGAGCCTTGGACCTAGGTTAGAAAATGGATCTTTCTCTATTGGCAAGAAATCTTGAAATAAAACGGAATAATGACCTACTTACATACATTCAATATGGCATCCTGAGGATAAACGCTCCTAAACAATTTCTAAGAAAACTGCAAATAGATCGAAATAAACTGAAATTGAAGCGACTTCTGAGTGAAACATTTTATAAAATTATCACTATATCACATTGAAATCTATGTTCGTTCCAAGTCTTCGTGGTGTAGTACACGAGGACTAAATATCATACATAGAATTCTCGAAGACACCACATGCTCACGAAAAATTTGGAGAAAATTTCAAATTTTGCGTTAAGTTTTTTTCTTTCTTAGCGTAATCACTTGAAGAAACGTATGTTTTGCAATTTTTTGTTAATTAGTGAAAGTTATCAAAAGGCAACATTTTCCAGGTAAGCGTCGAGTTTTTGTTCTGTTTACATCTACGATATCTAAGCCTGTTTACATAACTATAGCTTATCATAAAACTTGGTTAAACATAACAAGAAATCTAATTTGATATTTTTTGCTGTAGACAAAAATACAAAAATAGGTTATATATTGTTTGCACGCATCGCAGGAGCCTATAAGCCTTTTCTTTTGTGCATATGTACATACATGCATACATACATACACACACACACACACACACACACACACATATATATATATATATATATATATATATATATATATATATATA
>NC_068993.1:62197979-62203394 GCF_001194135.2 Octopus bimaculoides | reverse complement strand
CCCTCTCTCTCTCTCTCTCTCTCCAAATGTATATCTTGTGTTCTTCTCACCCTCCCCAGTCCCCCATTCTCATTATCTCCTTTCTCCCTCCTCACTCTCTTAGATCCCTCTCTCTCTCTCTCTCCTCCTACCCTTCTATCCTCCTACCATCCCCGTATTTCCCCCTCACTCTTTAGCACCATCACTTCCTTCTAGCCTCCAACCCTTCCACTCACACACTGCTACCACTGCTGTCTCCCTCTCTTCCCCCTCCTCTCTACCTCAGCCTACACGCTCCCTTCCCGCCCTCTCCTCATAGCCTACTGCCACCTCTCTCTTTTCTATCTCCTTATAAGCACTACAAATCCACTCTCTTTATTTAACCTCCTCCCTTTTCATCCACTTGCTTTCCTCTCTCTCTCTCTCTCTTTATCACGACCCACCTCTTCTCACTCAATTCACTCTCCCTACCACTTGCGCTCCTCTCCTCCCACTTGCTTTCTTCCCTCTATCTTAAGCTACTCTTCGTTCTCTGGCTACTCTCCTCTCTCTCTATCTCTCTCTCTCTCTCTCTCTCTTCTTCCCCTGATATGCCTATCTACTCCCTCTCCTACACTTGCTTCTCCCTCTCTCTCTCTTCTTATATCCCTGCTTTTCCTTCGTTCTCTCTCTCTCTCTCTCTCTCTCTCTCTCTCTCTCTGCAATCACTAACCAATCACACACACACTCATTCCACAAAGAAAGAGATAAGTAGTGCTCTAAGATGGCAAGAAACTGGAAAAGTTCCGGGATAGAAGTGGTTCTCCTTTCGTGGAATCGGGTCGTTCCAGCCAACGACCCGATTGCAGCGTTCCTGAAAAACAACAGACTTACTTGATTTCCAGCTCAGATAGAACTGAAAAAGAGTCGATTAATCCGCTCTTATGCACTCACCAGGTCTCACTTAGACAAATTGGAAAACATTCTTAATTGTGGTAGTTCACTAAGTAAAACGCCTGACACAGAGAACAGTCCCAATGTTGAAGCCCCCAGCGAAAAGCCCAGCAAAGAAGGCAGCAACACAATGCAACCAGCTCTGTGTCCGTTGCCGAAAATATCTACAGAGGTGTAAGAACTAAAACGGAAATCAGAACTGCCAAAAGAAGCAACCCCAAAGCCGACTTTGAGAGCAGCGATGAAGTAAAAGAAGTCAGCTGAAAAAGTAATGACATTGGATTTAAAGCTAAGACTACTAAAAGCAAAAACAACAAGAAAATAGCACATGAACTGCAAACCATCTGCAAATTCTGGCATGGAGAAATGGAGACAAACTACCGCTTTGTGCATCCAAGGCAAAGTGGAACTCAAGGCAGCAAAGTAGAACTCAAGGCAATAACCACTCCCCACCTAACCAACAAATTCTGATTGGAGTTCCCCGGGAAATTATCTGGGGGTTATTGTTGTTTATAGTAGCTCTTTTAGACATGCCTATGGTCACTCAGACAGCTTTTGTCACAAGCGACGCCGATGAGACACAATTATTATAGGCAATAGAGAACACTGGCGTTGTCGCAAGCTTACAGCGGGACCGAAATGCAATATACAAATAGTACAATGTCACGGTGATGCTCCAGTATGACCGCAGCTGCATGATTGAAACACGTAAAAAAAAGTATGATATATTCATACACATACAGAAACACACAGCCATGCTTCTGTGTGTGTGTGTGTGTGTGTGTGTGTGTGTGTGTGTGTGTGTGTGTGTGTGTGTGTGTGTGTGTGTGCGTGTGTGTGTGCGTGCGTAGGAAGTAAAGTGTGTGAATGTGTTATGTTTCTTATGAGGTGGGTCTTACAGAATTCATTCTGTTTTGAATCTAAGGGAATCTGATCAATTTCTTAACTGATTGTCTCAGAATCGAAACATGATTAACGCTGCAAGACTAACCAAATAATATATATATGTGTGTGTGTGTGTATGCATGCGTGTGTGTGAGTGAGTGAGTGAGAGAGAGAGAGAGAGAGAGAGAGAGAGAGAGAGAGAGAGAAAGTGTGTATTCAAATATTAGTTTACATGCACACACACACACTCACATGAATATATATATATATATATATATAAACCAATATGTGATATGTTTACTTGCTCACAAAGACAAAGTCAGTCAAGATAACTGTATAATAATGATTTGTTATATTGGCGCAGGGCCAGAAATTTGCATGGGGTATATGTGGCCAATTGAATCGTTTTTGATACATGTCTTCTAACAGATGAAAGTCAATCTTTCCCCTGGCAATCATCTGAATTCAGAACGTAGATACACACAACCAAATAACTGCAATACATTTATAGCTGTCTTCATTTATTTTATGTCAATAATAATCATTACACTTGTGCTGTGTTTTTTACGTCACAAGTGGACTTTCCTAATGTTGATATCTCTCAGTAAAAAGCTTTGAAATGAGCTCTCTACAAAAATAAGTCTAAATGTTACCACTCAACCCGCTTTTAGACATTCTAACTCCGTCTCCCAGCGTGCATCTTTTCCACAGTTCTATTAGATATAACTGCACCATTTATAACAATGTTAGAGAAATATTGATTTGTTCCTTAAACACAAGATTTTCTTTAGTAATGGAAGAAGATCTAGTTGATCTCCTAACTATATTATTGCCACTTATTTTATTGATCATATTGAACAAACTAAGTCGATTTCAAGGAGATATGAACACAGAAATATAATGTATTGCTACAAAATATCTGGCCCATCTTTTTTATCTTTGTGCCAACTCGAGCAGTCTATACTTTCGTAGAAATATCCGCAAACATCGAAATAAAAGCGCCAATTTCTGAGAATATCATAGAGATAAAAATTTATCCAAGCGTATGATTATTGAGTTGTAGATATAAATACATGCATTGGTAGCTAAAACCACTATGGGTCGAAACTAAGTTGTCTTAGCCAAGTCAGGAAACCTCCTAAGTTGCAAAACGCGGGCTTAATACAGCTACAGCAACACTGAAAACAGAAGCCTGCGTAACGCGCAGTGTAGCGACCGTTCTCGGAGAGATATGGTCCGTCTGAATGGGTAATAGCAAAGTTTTCGATCATCCAAGATATTACAATAAAGTATGCTGGCAATAATGAGCAGCGTTTCCTGGATACTTTCGTTAGTCACGATATTTCATAGCTATTAATAATGATTACAGTTTTTTTTTTTCAGGCAAGCATCAATTTTGCCAATCTGCCATGTGGATATAATTCAATAGAAAGAAGAGAAAGAGAGAGAGTTAAAGTCAGTAGAGCGTTGGAGAAAATGTTTTGCAGTATTCAGTTGTGTCTTACGTTCTGAGTTTGAATCTCAACGAAGTTGACTTTGCCTGTCCACCTTCCGGGGTGTCCAAAATAAATACTTAGCAGCATTTCGTCCATCTTTAAAAGTTACCCATTTGTTGGAGAGAGAGATGTAATCAATTAAGCCAACCTCATTTGGTATTTGTCGTTTTTTTTATTCTGGAGTTATGAAAGCTGACCCATGTGAGTTTTTAGCTCAAACTGTAAAGAATAAATTACTGGGATATTTAGTAAAGCAATCAGTCATTTTTACTTTTCCGCCATTTTCATTAATGCTTGAATGAGAAATATTTGTTTGTTTACCGTTTCACTTTTATGTGTATAATTAATTGTTTTGTAAAAATAAAACAATATGTTTAATACAGGTCTCAAGAGAGAATATATGTTATACATCTCCTTAACATATTTCGGATGGAAATATTCCATCTGCTTTAATTCTCTTTTGTTTACGTGACTGTATTACAATGAAGTGGCAGGGTTATTCTGGGTTTAAATATACTGATCAAGAGACTTCTCTGTTGTCCTTGATAATAAGGAAATTGTACACAATGCTCAAATGTATTACAGCACATGAAAAAAGGAAGCAGGGGCTGCGGGCATCAGGTGTACTGGTGGCAAATTTCGGGTCTTCTCTCTACCAATCTTTTTCTTTCCCTTGTGTGTGTGTGTGTGTGTGTGTGTGTGTGCGGTTGAAGGAGTTGGCTTCTGTGTTGCAAGTTAAAGAGCCACCTGTCAAATGTACAATAGTTGAAGTCGGATTAATGAGGGAGCTCCTTCTAGGAAGTGTTAGTAAATGAGATCACTTAATCCTTAATCACTTGTTCAAGGATTACTCGTTTTATTAATGAGTTACTGGCTAATAAGTTGTGTTTAATGTGCGGAGTTTATTACTCTAACCGTTGGTTATCACACTCAGTTCAATTTATAAAGGTGAAACAAAATATAAACATGAAGAACGTACAATATTCAAATCAGTTGGACTTGAAAATTAAGTTGTCTTTATTATGTAACATTAATCCATATGGATTCGATTTTGATTGCTTTGTGAGAGAAGAGGCTAGTTTTTTTCTTTTCTTTGCGTTGCCCTTTTTCTGTTCTATTCTGATATGTAACGCAATAAGATCTCGAGGTGAAAGGAATTTAAATATTTGTCTTGGCATTTCTTCAATGAGAATTATCTCAGATACTATAATTATTCCCCTTCATTCGCTGTCAGCAGATATTCCAGCTACAGGCTAGTTCATGATGGCCTTTTGAGACGCCATGATTCATAGAATAAAAAACAAAAACAAAAGGAAAAGAAATGAAATTTAATTAAATTACTTCTGTTATGAAATAAAAAAGAACCGGTTTTTATTAAAGTTTAAATTTGATTCAGAAGTAACAAATATCTCATTGAAATTCTATATTATATTCTAGGAAATTTGATAAACCATTATTGATTAAATAACTATTACTCTTAGAAGACAAAAACCTTCGTTACTTCCTACAGACATTTTTATTAGATAGGATAACTGATGTATTACAATTGTTCGATAGCGCTGGTCAACAAATTTCTACATTTTTTTTTTTTTTTGTACCGAAGACGAAACCGGTCGATCTTTACTAATTTGGAGTTGCCGAATACAAACTCATGCTAATTTTTCGTAACTAATATTTTCAAAAGAAGTAAGGCACAACTGAGAGCATTGTTCATATCATGCATTACAAGAAATGCACTGCTTCAGTAAAGAAAAGAAAAGTATGATAGAATGCGTGAATATGACTGCATCATCCATTTAAGTACAAAGTTTCCCTTTTAAATCGAGAGTCGATGAGTCTAATGTCTTACTGTTGCTTCTATCAGAAAAAAATTGTTACGTTTTAAAAAATAAGAAACTTGACATGGTTGTGTTAGAAACCAAAACTCCTTTTCTCAATGTTGTTACAAATCAAACCACACAAAAATATATTTGACCAAAAAACGTATGCAATGATTTAGATAGATCGATAGATAGATCGATAGATAGATAGATAGATAGATAGATAGATAGATAGATAGATAGATAGATAGATAGATAGATAGAGAGAGAGAGAGAGAGAGAGAGAGATAGATAGATAGATA
>NC_068993.1:62191209-62197278 GCF_001194135.2 Octopus bimaculoides | reverse complement strand
TATATATACATATATATATATGTATGTATGTATGTATGTATGTATGTATGTATGTATGTATGTATGTATAAAGTAAAATTAATTGCTATTTGTGGTTTCTTTCTGCTCTGTGTAACAATTATATATTTTTTATTAAACTTCTTAGTGATCCGTAAACACGCTGGATAGCAACATTGAAAGCCGCTTGTAAAAGGCCTTGTGCTATGAACAGCGTTATAATCAAGCGAAACGCGGAATAAAAACTGCAAAATTTTATTATTTTATTACTTAAAACTGAAATATAGAAAAACAAAGCTCAAAGAAGACCCCTACAATGAAGTATTAAGCTGCTTTGTTTGCGAGCTGTAAGGCCACTGTGAGCGGGGCAATCCTTGGGTTTTGCTAAACTATGTCTTTAGTAGAAGACACTATTACGGCCTCAGCTAAGCTGGTGCTAGAACTGGACAAGCATTCTAGGATCGATAGTTGTGTCTGAAGCTCTCGACTCCCATTCGAAACGATGGGAATATTCATTCATTCATTCATTAAACAGTAGCTGTGTATGAAGTATTATAAAATGAAATATGAAAAAGTAAATCTTATGAATTGAAAGCAAAACTTTATACGAAGTTTTACTCGCAGCAAATTAATAAAAATTACTGTATATTGTGGAAAAGATAGAAGCATTTTAAAGAATATATTGGCAAGGATATAACTAAAAATGTGAAACATTTATTATATTAAAAATAAATTATAGAGAATTCGAAAACAATATTTCATGATGGAAGTTGTATAATTTATGAAATTGCAAACGTTAAACAATATATAGGAAAGTTGACATTAAAGTGAAGATATACAAAACTATGAGCAAGGTATTTGTATATGAACAATTAAGTATGGGAAACTTGAAAATAATAATTTTCAAACAAATTTGTTGATGGCAAAGACATACGTGGAAAAATGTAGAAAGCGAGCGATAATAAATGGATATTGAATTAAATGTATTGGTAATGTGAAAACAATTTGAAAGAAACATTAAATATCAGATAGTATATGTGGAAATATTGGTAATCTTGAGAGAGGATAATGAAGATAAAAGATGAACGAAAGTGTACATTAAACAGATATTATTATGTTAACGAAAATGTATATGTGACATGAGATAATAGAATTTGGAGAAAGCGTTAAGAGTGGGAGTTATGCATTATCTAGTGAAATAATTACATCACGAAATATTCAGCAGGTGTGCGTGTCACTCACGTTTCTCGCTTATTCAAGGCGTAAATTCTTAGCTTAAAAATCTCATATAGTATATGATTCTCAGATATGTATGTATGCATGTATGTATGTATGTATGTATGTATGTATGTATGTATTGCATTAAGCTACAATGCAAAAGAATGTTCCTTCATGACCCGTTCGGGTTGAATATCCAATCCAGGGTTCCAATCATAATGGTGAAACGTACGCGGGGACTAACAGTATAATCTTGTGTTTATCAAAATTTCCTCAACATTTGCTTTGTATTTCACGAGTAATACTACAATGCATAGTAGTTACTTAACTACTGCACTGGAAGCGGACTGGATCACGATAATCTATGTGGAACTCTAAACTCCACGGTAGCAGTCATGTATATATATATATATATATATATATATATGGGAGAATGTACGAAAAAACAACAACAGACGAGGACAGGTGGTGTAAATAACAAAAGGATGTAATATATATATATATATAGATATATATATATATATATAGCTTATGTGACAAGAATTTAGAAACTTTAGGAGGCATAAAACAAATGGCCTTTAAGTAAATAAAGCTATGAAAATAGCGGGTAGATATTGGATTAAAACAACCTTTGAATGGAAAAAGTCAAATGTTGCACATGTGACACGAACCTACATCTTCTGCAAGCATGAAAGACGTTCTACAATGGCAGCAAAGTGATGTTTTCATTCGTTGCATCCGCTTTAGAAGCTTTTTCTTACAACCCAGAAATGTATGTTCTTTGCATTCATAAGAATGTAGAAACTTCACGAAACATGAAATAAATCGTTTTTAACGGTGGAAAATGAATAAGCTGAAATTATAAAATATAGCGTTTAAATAGCGGATTAAAAAAAACTTTTTGCGAACGCCGCCGGAGTATGCGCATGAAATTTCAATCAATATTAATATTTTTATAGAAGTGAAAATGTCCCATTTTATTAAGTAGTTGGTACGTTTAAGATTTATTTACGATCTTTTTTATTATATTTCAGGTCAAAGGTTATACAAAATCTGACCGACGGATATGACAGTGGAATTTCTCCTCATTTTGATCTAGGTGAGTGGTTCGTTTCTTGTTGCAACGTGGTTACCCTCAAACAAAAAACAACACAGTATTCCATCGCTCTCTCACCGTTGATCACGTATCCGCCTTCTTGATTCGTATTTGTTCGGTCATTAACTATTTCTTCTTCCCTTAAACTTTCGTCCAGCCACTCGAACTCTGTAGCACACCATCCTACCAAACCTCCGACCGTTATATCCCTTGCATCTTCATCGAGTTTTTTCATCAGAATCGGCCGCAGTCTAAACTTACCCAATCATCTTTCCTTGGCTGAGACTGTTTTGTTTGCATTACTTAAAGTATCTGATATGCATTCACGCTGATCCAGCCCTGCATATGCATTTAATACCCACTTTTTTAACCGTACAAGCATACATTCACACATCTCGCCACCCTTTTTCTACCCGTGTACTCACATACTCTTCATCACGTATGCACCAACGCCAATCTCTCATACTGCAATATCTTCCTCACACCACCTACATTATATCACTACACAATTATTCCCAGCTACTGCATACACACACGTGGAGGCGATTGGCTTAGTGGTTAGGGTGTTGGACGCATGATCACAGGTTTGTGGTTTGATCGAACGATGCGTTGTGTTCTTGAGCAAAACACTTCATTTCACGCTGCTCAAGTCCGCTCAACTGGTTAAAACGAGTTATCCTGCGACGGACCACTATGTATTTCGCCCGTTGTCATAAGAGATCGGCGCCATAGAAGCACTCATTAATAATGGTTTCAAATTTTGGCACAAGGCCAGCAATTTCAGGGAAGTGATAGATCGATTACATCAACCTCAGTATTCAACTGGTACTTATTTTATCGAAACCGGGGGATGAAAGGCAAAGTCGACCTCGGCTGAATTTGAACTCAGAACGTAAATACAGACGAAATCCCGGTAAAGCATTTTGCCCGGCGTGCTAACGATTCTACCAGCTCATCGCTGCGTTGGAAATACTCATTAATGGTACAATACTTTTATACTGTTTAATTATGAGATCTGTGATTAGTCATGACATATCAAAGTGGATTAATGTGGAAGTTGGTGAGAAAATTAATAAATAATTCTTTCGACACAATTGAGTAGCAATTGTGAGATGTGAGAGATATTATCAAATATAGTCGCAGACATGGCTGTCTGGTTTAAGAAACACGTGTTTTACAACCACATAGTTTCAGGTTCAGTCCCACTGCGCGGCACATTGGTAAATGTCCTCTACAACACTCCCAGCCCTGTGGTAGAAGGAAACTGTGTGGAGGTCCATCAGATATATGTGTGTGAGTGTGTGTGTGTGTGTGTATGCATATGTATCTTATCTATACCTCTATATTCCTACACTTCCCTCTCTCACTCTCTCTTCCTCTTCCTTTTCTTTCTTTCCATACGCAGTTATTGATACGTTTGTGTGTATGCAAGCATGTAGGTATGTGTGTGTGTGGGTGTGTGTGCGTGCGTGCGCGCAGAGGGTGTGAGAAATAAGAAGATAACTGGAGAATTAATATCAATACATTCAGGATATGCGAATATATTAGTACACGCATAGTCATGCATGCACGTGTTTATACAAAATTATGTGCGCGTGTGCATATATATATATATATATATATATATATATATATGCCTGTGTGTTTTATAAGGCGGTAATCGGGGTGGTTTATGTTGTTGGATGGGTGCATGGATTTCTAAAGCTTGATAAGTAGTAGATGCTAAGATTAATATCAAAAGAAAGTGGCTAAGCAATTCAGCAGAGTAGACATAGTCAACTAAAATCAAATCTGTGAAGTAGCCTGACATATTGATAGCTTAAGCTACCTTAATCTCAACACTGTTCTCTTCAGCACCTGCCCACACACGCGCAAACGCACACACACATACAGAGCGTTCTGGCTTTCAATAGAATTTATTATATCGGAGAGTTGCCGCTGCTTTTCTTTATATTTTATTTATGATGCTAGCTCAGCATTATATTGGGCGATTCTGAGTAGCATAGATCTTGCTAGAATGTATTGATTTCTATCACATTCACAAATATGTATATATGTGTGTATGTGTGCGTCTGTGTGTACTTGTGTATAAAGTGTGTGTGTGTATATATATATATACATGTATATATATACATATATGTGTGTGTGTTTGCATACATATGAATGTTTATATATATATATATATATATATATATATATATACATATGCATGTATGTATGCATGTATGTATGTATATATGTATGTATGTATGTATGTATAGATAGATAGATAGATAGATAGATAGATAGATAGATAGATAGATAGATAGATAGATAGATAGATTGATAGATAGATAGATATGTATATATAGATATGTATGTATGTGTGTATTAAGGCCTGGTGAACGTTTGTGTTTGCAAATGTAGAAAAGAACAAAGACTATGAAAACCTGAAGTTTCTTAAATACTTGCTCTATGTTTCATGTTGCCGATCACTGAAACGATTAAAAAGCCAAGCATCATAAAGACAAATGAACAATAATATTCGTAAGCACACAGAAATGATTAAATGTCACCGAGACTTGATTTGTTACCAAAACAAATGCTTCAAAATACATTACTCATTCATATATGAAAGTATAATACTCATAATACGTGATATATTTGTCTTCTGCCACGCCAAAGCATATATTTTCATGTCTTCAGTCAAACACAAAAGCATGTTAAATGATTGTTGTAAATATATATTCTTACCCATAATTTAGAACTAAATGTTTATTTTTCAAACTGTGACTGTTGGGGCAAATATATTACAGAGAACATTAATTATTATTAACCAATTACTTTAAAATTTTCTGCAATAAATAACGATTGAAACGTTTAAAGAATTCACAAATGCCGATTTTTTGTTCAAAATTGCAAACGACCGTAGTAGAATGGTGCACTATTCTGACAGACAAAGATTACATCGTCAGGAGCAATTAATGTATAAGTATGCGTGTTCTAAAGTGAACCAATCGATTTTATAACTTTTAATATTGATCCTTTAAACTCCAGATATATCTGGAACATGAATAAGTGCGTATGTATGTTGATAAAATGTGTTTGTAGGGATTTTCAGTAAGTCCTATATAGATTATGTTTCTTCCTTGTTTGCAAGTGAAACCTTAACTCGGTAAACTGTTTCAGAAAAACATGCCGCTGTGAAGGTGTATATTGGGGTTGTTGCAATTCATAAGAAAGAGTTTCGCGTGTTTGTAGTGTGCAATATTCAATCTATACTAAGTTCTCTTACTTGGATTTTCCCGTTCATACATTTCGACAATCTTCAGACGTTTTGTCTGGTAAAATAAACGTATCACACAGTATATATATAGTTGCATGTGTGCGTGTTCGCGTGCTTGTGTAAGTGTACGTGTGCATGTGTTTGTGTGTGTGTGTGTGTGTGTGTGTGTGTGTGTGTGTGTGTGTGTGTGTATGGATTGCTATGTCTATCGACGGCTGGATAGACAGATAGTTAGACAGACAGATGAATAGAATAGACACATAAATACATACATACTTACATACATACATACATACATACATACATACATACATACATACATACATAGAGAACAAAGACAGATAGAGGTAGACCAACCGACGGACAGGCAGACAGTCAAACAGATAGAAGAACAGTTAGAGGGAAAACAAGGCAACGGGACAGCGACAAGTAGAAGCTGTGAGTTACAGCTAGAGATAGGTTTCTTTATTAGCCACACAGGGCTCAACACAGA
>NC_068993.1:62184661-62185517 GCF_001194135.2 Octopus bimaculoides | reverse complement strand
GGCGGTGTTAACACTTGAATTTGTGTGTGTAAATTCTTTTTTCTTTTTCTCCATTCTCTCGTTTAACTGTGAGGAAGGAAGACTAGGAAATTCTTTTTCGAACGAAACACTGCAAAATGCAGCGTTCGTGTCACAAAGATTTTCATGGCTACAAGACGCCATCGTCTCAAAAAAAAATGGCTAGAAAGCCGAAATTGGTTTTTATATCCTGGAAATGTGCCACACAGGGCAGATTTCCGTCGCAAAAAACTTGCACCAGAGAGTCTACAAGTTGTTATACAACTTTGTATATAAAATAAACTTTACAAACAAACTTTTTAAAACATGAAAAAGGCAAAACTTACAGAGCCGACACGTCTACCGTCCGTCCATAGAGATAGATAGAAAGAGAGATAGACATTACTAACCATAAGGAAACGTAATTACATTTCTCTTACGAATAGGAAAAATATTCCTATTTGTTGAGTTTTGCCGAATAAACTTTTCACTGTTCCTTTCAAACCCATTTTTTATATTTTATATTCAATGCTGGTTGGTGTTCCGCTACCAGCGTATTTCAATGCAAATGTCTGATTTCTTTTAATGAACACTGAATAGATATTATCCACTTCATTTACATATACTTGTGTGTGTATGTGTGTGTGTAATGCAGATAGATAGATAGATAGATATGTGTGAATCCATGTATGAATGTACATGTATATATATATGTGTGTGTGTGTGTGTGTGTGTGTGTGTGTGTATGTATGTATTTGTATATGTACATATATATATATATATATATATATATATATATACAAGTATATATTTATATATAGATATATATGTTTACACACATATATACGTTCACCTATAT
>NC_068993.1:62182796-62183906 GCF_001194135.2 Octopus bimaculoides | reverse complement strand
TGTGTGTGTGTGTGTGTGTGTGTGTGTGTGTGTGTGTGTGTGTGTGTGTGTGTGTGTGTACATATACATAGCACAGGAAAAACAATGGTTATGTTATGAACCTTATTAGCTTTTAACTGTTTCCGCTATAAGATGCAATGGAATCGTAGCTCAATGCCTGAATCGCATCTTATAGCTTCCTATTCGAGGCTCCGACGAAGCTACAGTATGTTATTCAGGCACTTGACTAACAGTCCACTGCATCTTATTGCAGAAACAGCTGTAAGCTAATGGAGTTCGTAACATAACCATTGTTTTTCCTCTGTCATCTCTTTTTCTTCTTTCCGCTCTATACTCGTCTAACACGTTGTTCTAAAACATACGTATATTGAATTCTACACCAGGTTATTGGTCTCTCGATGCCTAAATGGTATATATGTATATAGATATATATATATATAGAGAGAGAGAGAGGGGGGGGAGATACATATATACATATATATACATGTACATATATATATACATATGCATATATATAATATATATACACACACACGCACGCGCACGCACACACACACACACACATGCTTATTTTTATATGAAATTATATATGTATGATGTTATTGCGGGACATTTTTTTTTTTTAAGTCATGAGTTTCTGATTGAACAGGCCTTACCTTCTCTTTGACAACTGACTCCGGATGTGTGTAGGGATGTCTCTGTACGTATCTGTTTTATGTATGCGTCAGAAACTCTCCGACAACATAATCCCCGTTTGCATAAGCGAAAGAAATTAATATAGGATTGAAGATGTATAAATGGCCCTGTTTGCATCCTGAATATATTTGCAATCATAAATATCTTGTTAGCGTTGATGGTATTGGTAAGCAGCAGCTCTAAGTATAGCCATACATATGTATGTGCGTGTATGTGAACATATATGTGTGTGTGTATGCATCTAGGTATATATACTTACCTATATCTACACACTCGCAGTCAGTTGTCAAAGAGGAAGTAAAGCCTGTTCAATCAGAAACTCACGATTTAAGAAAAAAAAGTCCCACAATAACAACATACATATATAA
Organism: Octopus bimaculoides; assembly: GCF_001194135.2. Taxonomy (NCBI): domain Eukaryota; kingdom Metazoa; phylum Mollusca; class Cephalopoda; order Octopoda; family Octopodidae; genus Octopus; species Octopus bimaculoides. The sequence goes on along the minus strand of NC_068993.1, from coordinate 62,182,842 downwards.
TTTCATATAAAAAAATGAGTATCTGTGTGTGTGTGTGTGTGTGTGT
>NC_068993.1:62175696-62182456 GCF_001194135.2 Octopus bimaculoides | reverse complement strand
ACTTTTTGTGAGTAACAGTTTCTGCTGTTTTTAATAAACTGCATGTCATCATCATCGGAAGACCCTTACCATCTGGAAATGCAACAGCGATGCCCTTCCTGACATCCCTCTTTACTTTCTCATGCGCAACTCGAGATTTCTCAAAAGTAGCTGTACCCTCGTGTACAATCCTTCCCCGCCTGCTACAGTCAATAGCTATGCCCCCCTCCCCCCATGTGTCAGGAGAGATGCAAGCATCTCTTAAGGAAGCCTTCAGTCTGTCTGTCTTTCTGTCTGTCTGTCTGTCTGTCTATCTATCTATCTGTCTATCTATCTCTTCCTTAAGAGATGCTTGCATCTCTCCTGATAATTTTGAGAAGCCTAATTTCTCAAGATTGGTATTTAGGTAGTGTGTATGTATGTATGTATGTATGTATGTATGTATGTATGTATGTATGTATGTCTCTTCTATTTTTGGTTGATATGGAGGTCGTTCTCCTTTAGCTAACTCTCCATAAAAGAGTTGTTTTGGCATCCTTGAATCCTTCATCAAAGACCCTACTCAATTACACAGGTTGAGCTGAGTGAAATTTCTCACCAACGGCTGTAAGATTAAACGAATGAAAGCCACATCTTCCCAATACTGAAACATGTAAGTCATTGCCTATATAAGCCATTGTATTGTACACTTGTGTATGTACACCGTAATTAAGTGCATTCTTGTGTGTTTTCTCCGTGTCCAGTCTACCGTAGTGATTATTGAGCAAGCTCCTGTGACAAACCGCTAAGAAAACTATATTACAAACGGGCCATGTTTGAAGCTTTCTTAGTGACATTAAGACCTCTTACTCTATTAGGCGTTGCTAGAGTTTCAAATTAAATTAACAAGTAAAGATAGATCATATAATTGTCTTTTGCTTTTAGTTGCTAATCAAATGTCACGGTCTTTGGCAGTTCTTTGCAAATTTTATTGGATTTCGTTGAAGGTGACTCGCTGAAGTAGAGTACGAATACGTATCTTTGTGATTATACGTGTTTTGTATTCTGGTGTGTGTGTACGCGCGTTATTGTATCCTTCCGTGAGGAGTTCTGTGTGTGTTTATTAGCGTTTCTACGTTGGTGATGCTATTTTTTGTGTGTATATATGTGTGTATATATGTGTGTATGTGTATTTGTGTATTTAAATATATGTGTTTACGTTAGTGCTGATTAATGAAAGGGAGGTGAAAATGTGTGTTGTGTTCTCTGTAAAGATAATTGGATGTCATTGTGTACGAAGTCCCTAATCAGTGGATGCGGTAGTGTTTGCGTATATCCCCGTACACGGGTGTATATGCATAATGATCGCTTGTGTCTGTATATGTACAACTATATGTACGCGCGTATGTGTGTGTGTGTGTGTGTTCGTGAATCTATAAATACATGTACCTACATAGGAATGTATACACATATGTAAGTATGTATATATCTGCTTCTGTGGATGAAGGTATATATGTGGTTACGTGCCACATCTCATATTTATTTCCATTTCCCATAACAAGATAAGAGCTGATGAATAACTAATTAACAAAGACCATTTTTGTAATCAATTAAATCGAGATAACTGACTATTCTAGAAAATTCTAGAAGTAATGCAACGTTGGCACAGAGGCTAGAGCACCTTCCAGTTTCTGATTTCAACCTTCGCCGAAGTAGACTGTGATTTTTATCGTCCAGTTTTGGTCATAGAATTAGAAGCAGGAAAGCTTTGCTGTAATTTCAATTTCTATCGCATCCTCTAAAGTTTGCACGAAAGCTTGAATTCAGTTGCACGAACTCAGAACGTAAACGATCGTACTTCAATATCTTGAAGCATTTTTTCCGACACACAACCAATAACGATACTAACAACAACAACAATAACGCCTTAATAACAATAACAACAACAATACTGGTTTCAAATGTTGGCACAAGGCCAGCAATTTCGGGGGAGGAAACAGCGATTACATCGATTCGGTGTTTAACTGGTACTTATCTTAATGATACCAAAAAGATGAAAAGCAAAATCAACCTCCTCGAAATTAGAACTCAAAACGTTAAGTCGGTCGGAAGAAATGCTGCTAAGCATTTTGTCCGGTGCGTTTACGATTCTACCAGCTCGTCACCTTGATAATATTGATTTCAAATTTTGGCACCCCGTAGGGGTGAAAGGCAAAGTCAACCTCAGCAGAATTTGATCTCAGAATATAAGGACCGATGAAATACTGCAAAGCATTTTGCCTGGCATGCCAATGATTCTGCCAGCTCGCCGCCTTATTAATAATAATAATAATAATAATAATAATAATAATGATAGTGGTAACAGCAGCTACGGAAACAACAATAATATAACAATTGTAATAATATTTATAAGCACAAAGTCGCTGATTTAGAGAAGAGGAGGATTTAGTCAATTCAAACGACACCTGTAATTCACTGCTCCTTACATAATCAACTCCCAAAAGATGAAATGCAGTGCCGACTTCAGGTGGATTTAAAGTCAGAGCATCACTAAATAGCATATGACATCCATTGCCAATAAAACTAGTTGTTAATATTAACTTTGGCAGCTTCTGATTCCTTGAATGAAAAAGAAAACGAAGATGAGTAGGAAGAGCCGAAGAAATGGTAATAAATAGAGAGTTGGAGGAAGTGGAAAAGGCGTTGGAGAGAAACCTGCAATCATAATTCTGAGGCTCAAAGGTTTGGCAGAACAAACTCTCAGAAGAAGAAAGATAACAAATAAAAGTGTATTGGAACAAATATGTTAGTCAGAAAGTTAGCATCAACATCACTAGCAATAACATGAATATCAATGAAAAGGGGGAAGCAACAAGAACAACATCATCGACAATAACAACAATTACAATTGCCAGAAAAGCAGAAGATACAAAGAGAAATTACACAAGAGCGGAATCCACAACAGCGGCATCCAAAACAGCGGCATCCACAATAACGGCATCGACAACAATAGTGGCATCGACAAAGCAAAGGGCAGATACAGCTTGGCACCAGTGACGTCGCAACCCATTTCTACAGCTGAGTGAATTGGAGCAACGTGAAATAAAGTGCCTTGCTCAAGACAACAACACGCAGTCCGGTCCAGGATTCCAACTCACAAGCTAACGATCGTAAGATCGACGCTCTAACCACTGAGCCATGCGCCTTCACCATAATAATAATAATAATAATAATAATAATAATAATAATAATAATAATAATAATAATAATGATGACAAAAATAATAATAATGTTCCAATATAAACCGTTCCTAATAATGCTCCAACCATACCAGTTTTAACAAGTTTCTTCAAAGGATTTCTTTTTTTTTTTTCTGGTTGAGTGTTTCCGTAGCGTTTTCAAGCGAGGATTTTTGAAAACACGCAGTTTTCTCTAATCAAAAAGGCACAGGCTTTTTTCGCAACCCTTGTCTGTATTTTATCAGACATCTATTAATAAAAAAAAATGTCAACAACAGTGTTGACATTTAAAGATAGAAGAACAGTCAGAGACAATGTTGGTGACGGTGGTTGCAATTCGCCAGATTCTGTCGGTTACCTAGGAGATGAATGTGTGGTTTTATCCAAAGACGAAAATTTTTTTCAGTGATATCATCACCACCACCAACAACAGCAACAACAGAGCCGTGAACTACAACAACAAAAACAACAATAACAATAAGAAGAACAACACTAACAGCCCAAGTATAATGAGCGGTAACATCAGCAACAACAACAACAATCGCAGCAACAATAACAACGATAATAAGACTAACAACAACACTTCTTTTGTGTGTGGGGGGCGGTTATGAAAAGATTTACCGGATCTATGAGTCTCAAAGGAGAAGAATAGTGACAGCAGCAACGACGACGAGGAAAATGACGAAAACGAAGAAAGAAAGAAAGAAAGAAAGAAAATAACGACGACGACAGCGCCACCGTCGTTATAAACGATGTTTCCGTTATTGCTGCGGGAATTAAATAAGCCATTCACCCCAGCATTCTAGCAACTGTCAGCACCACCACCAAGATCAATATTTCTACTACCACCGAGATCACTACTACATCCATGTTTGTGGTCAGAACCAACAACAACAACAGCTGCAGCAGCAACAATAACAACAGTTACTTTAACGGCACTGGGAACCCAGCTCCTTTGCAGAGTCTGCAAATGTAACTGAAAGAGTATTTCTAGACGAAAAATATAGAAACTTGAGAGAAACTCCCAAAGCTTGTCCAAAGAGAAAACGGGAGAAGCAAACTAGTGAGGCTCAACACCTTCCGGAGGGAACGAAAACAATGATAATACTCTTTTCTACTCTGGGCACAAGGCCCGAAATGTTTGGAGAGGGGACCAGTCGATTAGATCGACCTCAGTACGCAACTGGTACTTAATTTGTCGACCCCGAAAGGATGAAAGACAAAGTCGACCTCGGCGGAATTTGAACTCAGAACGTAGCGGCAGACAAAACACCGCTGAGCATATCGCCCGGTGTGCTAACGTTTCTTATTTCTTTATTGCCCACAAGGGGCTAGACATAGACGGGACATACAAAGACAGACAAAGGTATTAAATCGATTACATCGATTACATCTGTTTTCTCTCCCCATTCCTTTCGGTAAAAGAGCCTAGGCTCGAAACGTCAAATACACTTCTATTTTTCCTGAGCCTCAAATTAATACACCTTGTTTGTTGTTCCCTCGTTTGTCACTGTCTCTGTTTTTTGACTCAATATTTATCCTCAGCTGGTACTTATTTTATACGAATTCTAATTGGCATACCTTGAAGTTACAGATAATAAAGGCCCACCTTTGTAAACCTAAACACACGTGGATACATACACACACATATATACGTATACATGCGTTTATATGTGTGTGTTCATATCTGTTTGCATGTGTTCATATGCACTAATGGTGGAGAATATTTCATCGATTTCGACACTGAACATTCGGGTATTCAATCAACTGAAATGTTTCTAGTCGTTAAATGAACATGAAAGTGACTGACAGGTTAACTTATATCCTTTTCTTGCTGAATCAGCGTGACACAATATGTTACAAGGCTGGTCCTTTCAATCACATGGGGAAAAGATATGGGAAAAGATATTTGCCCTAAATATCATGCTGCGTAATTGAACCAGTTACAACACAAAACAAAGCTAGGAACCCCGCGAAGTGGGATGGCTGCGACAGTGAGTGTCGCCGGCCATTATCCGCAGCAACGCCATCGCGGCTGAACACGCCATTTGTCCACCATCACATCTTCGGCACTTTTCTTTCATTTTCTTTGTTTCCTTGTAATAAAATTGTGATTCAATCTTTATGTAAATAAAAAAAAAGTTTTATAAATGACGAAAAAGAAGAGAATATTGATAAACAACACATCTGTTTTATATAGAATTCCCACTAAAAATAGACGATTAATGATGAAAGTAATATTAAAGAAGACAAACATGAAACACAAACGAAACACAATGAAAATACACTCCCGGAAGTATACATCTTAGAGTCAAAACATTGAATTTCCGGTGGTAATGTCTACACCAGTCACACTAGTTTTACCGATATAAAGGACCATTATTAGACGCTAGCATCGCTTCGTCCTATACAACAAAAGATCTAGAAACATCGATTACGGATTTCAAGACTCTTTTGTTTCAAACAAATCGCAAAGATACACCCTTCTCTCTTTTATCTTTGATTTGTTTCAGTCCGTGACCATGCTGGGGCACCGCCTTGAAGAGTTTTAATCGAACAAATCGACCCCGGTGTTTGTCTTTTTTAAACATGGTACTGATTCTATCGTTCTCTTATGCCAAAGCACGAAGTTACAGGAACATAAACGAAACAACAGTGTCAAACAGTGATAGAAGGCGAACACAAGCTCAAATATACACACTCACAGATATATACATACATACATACATACATACATATGTGCGTAGGCCTAAAGGTAGGCCTAGTTTTTGAAGTGTTTATTGCATTGCTCGTGTATGTATCTATCGTAGGAATGGTGGTTTTCGAAGCTTTCGCTTTCCTCTTTGGCAAGCGATATTTTCACCCTTCTTTTATTCAAATATATATATATACACGACGGGCTTCTTTCAGTTTCTGCCTATCAAATCCACTCACAATTCTTTAGTCGGAAAACATTTTCATAGAGTGCCATGCAGTGGGACTGAACCCGTAACCTTGTGTTTGAGAATGAAACTTGGTAGAAAATAGAAAAAATTGCGAGTTTTCAATAGGAGATATTTACAAATATATACTTTCATGTATCAATTAATTAAATGATCCACGAAGTGAGCTTAATGAATAATTTCAAATGTAAAGTTAAGCTTATAAAGTATACCATTTAATGTAGACCCACTGTGAAATAGAAACAAATGTAAATGAATGTTTTTATCTCTCCGTGTGAGATAGATCTGAAAGATTTAGACGAGATACGGAATTTCATTGGAAAGCAGAAACCCCACTGCAACCGACTACGGCGATACTAATAGCTTCGAAAGAATACAAAGTGGTCATTCTTCTTTGGGTTGGTTAGTAATGCGACTTAATGCTTAATTGATAATGCACACGCAGCAGGGACTTTTGATGGGAGACGAGGGACGATCTAGAAATTAAGGCTATACATATACACACGCATGCATACATGCATATATACACATACATACATACATATATATATATATATATATATATATATATATATACATACATATATATATATATTTATATATATATACATATATACATAT
>NC_068993.1:62172127-62175584 GCF_001194135.2 Octopus bimaculoides | reverse complement strand
TATGTATGCACACACTCACTGTATACATTTATATACCAAAACACTCCTAGACTACTCATATTGTGTGTACGTATGTGTGTGAGAGTCTGTGTGTGTGTAGTAGTAGTAGTAGTGGTAGTAGTAGTAGTAGTAGTAGTAGTAGTAGTAGTAGTAGTAGTAGTAGTAGTATCCGATGCAACAACAAAAATAGTTGTTGTTTAGTCTAACGCATGTTTTATCTAAGGACCGCTTTTATCGTTTAGTTCCATGGCATTCCAACAAACAGTTCTACTTCGTCTTTGCATAGTATATCTAAGATTAAATTATGTAATGTGTCCTAACAACAGAATTTTTATTCTTTTTCCTACAGTATCTCATTTTTATTGTGTTTAAGCCGCTAGTGTGAGATTTTGTGGGTATTTGACAGTTATTCCTTGCAGGTAAAGTGACGGTTTACATGCCAGAAATAACTGCCAAATCTCCTTACTTAGGGGTTCCTTATATCGTTCCCAATATTCACTTCTTAGTAAAAAAAAATGTTAGTAAAGTCTTCCTTTTTATCTTATATATTTATCGGTCTCCCCACCATAGGTTCAGACATGGCTGTGTGGTAAAAGGTTTGCTTCACAATCACATTATTCCAAGTTCGTGTCCCGCTGCTTAGTCCTGGTTTACAATTTCATAAAACTTGGGTGCAAATTTACTTCAGGCATTCCGTTATACTTCAGGCATTCTGTTATACCTCTGAACAGATTCGTTCATTTTTACGCCTCTCAGTCCGCCAAGTTAATGGTGATCAGTTAATGATGGCTGCAATAAACACACTGTCCAACTATTTGTCCATTTATTCCTCAACTATTTAATGAAGCCGAAGCTGGATACAGATGCCTAGAGATGATTTGGAACTTCGGAAGATTTTCTTTCCTTTTTCTTTTATTTTCTCGTTTCCTTTTCTTTTTTTTTTTTTTAGTTGTTTTATACTATAAACATCCAGCTTGGTCCAAATAGTGAGTGTTGTCCATCCGTCGGTAACCGAGCAATAATTAAAGAGTTAGTTATGGTTGTATTTTATTTCCTTACAAAACCTTAGAAATTAAACGTCTCCGCATCAACTATGTTTTTAGTCTAACTCTTTATATAACCAAGCCAAGTTGTACCCAGAACTTACTCGTTGATACTATACTCGTACCAATAATATTAAATATATTTGTTTCTTGCTGACAACATTGTTTAGTCCTAAATCAGCTCTGATTGAGCAATCTTCATCGAAAGCGTTCAAACCGTGACCGTCTCTTCTTCTTAAGAAATAGTATATCTAGGACTACATTACTCTATGTTCCTTTTTCGTTTTTGAAACAGTAGGATGTCACTTGAAGGAATTTAGCTGTTATTGCGACAGACCAAATAACGGTAGATGTTCCTGTTCCAGTTTTAGGCAAGCAATGTAGATAAGATTTAATTCCTGACTATTTCCATAATAATAACTACAACCATTTCAACACAATCAGATACCAAACGATTAGTCTGTTATTGATATTTCGATTCTCATGCCACTTCATTTTCATTGGTTACAAGACAATGCATCCAATTCTACTTTCCAATTCAGACAATTGCTACAACAAACAACAGGGAAAAAATTTGGAAATCATGCGGAATAGGATTGTAATTCTGTATTCTGAATGGCAATTTCAGTTTATCGAAATTGACAAATTATGTAATCGGCTAACGGCGTTGATTAATTAAATAAATAATTAGTTCATTGATTAATATCCGTTAATTGTCACTGGTTACCCCGCTTTTGGCAATGGCTGCTGACAAAAAGGAAATGTTTACTTCCTTTTTCTTTTTATATATAGAAATATTACATTGAAGAGAATAAACAGTGGTTTGCAACACGGAAAATAGCTTGCTTTAAGCCATTTGTTCATGATTTATGTGACACATATTCAATTCCCTTTGTATGAATTGAGTACAAAGTACTCAGGTCCAGAGTACTAACCCAGTACTCAGCCCTTGTCACTCACCAGCTGTGTTCCTCTGTTCCCCGAATAGGTGCAATTCAAACCTTGTACTGTATGAGTATTGTACGAGTACTTGGAGTACGGTATAGTTAGCTATCAACTTGGACTTGCCCTTCACTTGTGGCTTGCTCTCGCCTCCCATTCACCCATCCACAACAGAAGCGTTCCCATGTCTGGTTTGAATCTTATTTTATTCGTTGTAATTGCTTATTGCCATTACGTAAAAGCGGACTTAATAAGAGCCATGGAAATATGCAGCTTATACTTGTTATTGTCGTTGCTGTTGTCGTTATTGTTTCCCAGTCTCAGATCGTTGTTGTTGTTGTTTGTTTGTTTGCTTGTTTTCATTGGTTTGGTCTGCAGGAACATGACTGTGTCTATGACCTTCGCAGACCAGACAGTTCATCTGAAATGTCACAGAGTCCATGAGGATGTGTGGTTGGTGGACACGACAAGGTAATTGTTGTACGGTTCGCTTGGTGCAGACACGGGGATGGCTCGGTAGAGGCTTGGTCTCAGAGCAGGAAAGAGTCGAGTCGATCGGAGATGCGAGTAAGAAATAAATTTGGTTGATGTAGAGAGTTGAGGACAACAAAAGCTTCATTTTCTGCACCAACAATATCGATATGGGAGGAGTGAGAGCGACAAGTAGAGTTGTAAGCGTTGACGTCACCGAAGGCGGTTACTTGAGAGAAGTGACATAGATATAGGAAGAGATATTGGGAGTTGTTGGTTGTAGGAAGTGTTCTGTTCGGAGACTGGTAGAAGATGTATTTGGAGAAATGGATGCAAGGGAGTTTAAGCCACAATAAATTGAAGTGTTAGTTGCTAGGTAAGTGACAGGGAGAATGGAATCTACAATGTTCATGTGCGCAGATACCAACCTTTGAAATTTAAATTAAACGCAAAGTCTAACCTGCAGGGATGAGCTGCGGGTAAAGGTTAAAACATTTTTTACTCACGAAGGAATAGGATGTGTGTTTTATATATTTGTAACAGGTAATGATCTGATTTGGAACGGACTTCCTCAAAATCCGTTCTTTATACTAGAGAAAATATTGTTTGTTTAAATCGGTACGAAACCTAAGATTTATAGGGGAGACCTGTATTTAATGAATCAACACCTAAAACGTATGTTACTTGTACAATATATTATATTGACGGCAAAGGAATGAAAAACAAAGTCGACACTTGCAGTTTCGGATGCGTTGGGCAAAATGCCGAGTGACGTGGCTAAATATTGCAAAGCACTTAGTGAAGCGCTTTCCCAGTTTTGACACGAAAAACCTTTAAAACTGAGCTAATATCAAGAGTTACATTTAAAATTCTTTGTGATGTAACCCTGGTTTAATATCGGAAGTCAGAGGACCTGACCGAATTATCAATTCGTCTGCACACAAAAACAAATTTATTGCGAGCAACAGTTAATAGCTTTTTAACACACAAACATATATATA
>NC_068993.1:62167668-62170082 GCF_001194135.2 Octopus bimaculoides | reverse complement strand
CTGTAGTCTTCGAATTAGCTTTCTCCTTTCTGGTTTTGAGAAGCCTAATTTCTCAAGATTGGTATTTAGGCAGTGTGTTACATATCCCAGGACCCCAACAATTACAGGTATAAACCCGAACTTGTAATCTGGACAGAGTAACTGCAGATTTCTCAATAGTTCAGCCTAAGTGTTCTCTTTTTCACTGATCTTCAGATATACACCCGTATCATGAATTTTGGGAAGCGGGGCAACGATAACTTTTGAACATCCTCTTGAAAAACTGGGTTTCCACCTCCTAAGCAAATTTCGTCCAACACACACACACACGTGTGTGTGTGTGGGTGAGAGAGAGAGAGAGAGAGAGAGAGAGAGAGAGAGAGAGAGAGAGAGAGAGAGAGAGAGAGAGAGAGAGAGAGAGAGAGAGAGAGAGAGAGATTTCTTGTAGTGTCTGTTTCTTATTTTATACCCGTTTCTTGCTTCCCTCACACCTGGACCATTTTTCCTTTCCGCTATCCAGGACTACACAATGAACTTCATAATCACGCAGAAGTGGACTGACCCCAGATTGAACTACACTGGGATGAGTAATGCAGAGATTCTAGAACTCGACACCCGTATCATGAATTGTATTTGGGTGCCTGACTTATATTTCGCTAACGAGAAAAAAGCGTCCTTCCATGAGGTGACAGTACCGAACAAGATGATGCACCTCCATCGGAATGGGACAGTGGTATATCGTGCACGGTAAGTAAGAGATATTGTGTTAAGGAATTTCTTGTTGTTATTATTATTGCCGTTAAGAAGGCGGCGAGCTGGCAGAGTGGTTAGCACGCCGGTCAATATGCTTAGCGGCACTTCGCCCATTTTTACGTTCTGAGTTCAAACGCACCAAGGACGATAATGCCTTTCATCCTTCCAGGGTCCATGTAATTGACCAGCCACCTTCCCCAAAATTTCAGGTCTGGTGCCTATAGTAGAAAGTATTATTATTGTTGTCAAAAAGATGGCGAGCTGACAGAATCGTTAGCACACCGGACGAAATGTTTAGCGGCATTTCGTTCGTCTTTACGTTCTAAGTTCAAATTCCGCCGAGGTTAACTTTGCCTTTCATCCTTTCCAGGTCGACAAAATAAGTACCAGACATATACTGGAGTCGATGTAATCGACTTTTCACCTTCCCAAAATTCCTGGTCTTGTGTCATAATTGGAAACCATTATTATGTAGGGTTGTTTAAGGCGGTGAGCTGGCAGAATCGCTAGCACGCCGGACGAAATGCTGAGCTGTATTTCGTCCGTTCTTACAATCTGAGGTAAATTCCGCCGGGGTCGACTTTGCCGTTCATCGTTTCGGGGTCGATAAGTACCAGGTGAATACTGGGTCGATGTAATCGACTCATCCTCACCTCCCACAAGCTCCCCTGCGGAAAAAATTTTGAAATAATTATTATGTAGGAATGTGGATTGGTAGAATCGTTGCATTTCGTGCAAAATGCTTTGATATTTCTTCCGGCTCCTTACGTCATGAGTACAAATCTTGCCGAAGCTAACTTTGCTTTTCCTACACACACACACACACACACACACACACACAACGCTATGGTACAAGATATTTTCCTAAGAAATCAAATAATCTCAGAGCGAACTTGTTAACCATACTGCCATATTAGGGCTCAATGACTGTTAACCTATTTCTTGAATACGTACGTAATTACCTATCTACCTACCTACTGACAAGCATATCAATCTATCGATCTGCCTACCTACTTTTATAGATATCTATCTACTAACATATACCAAAAGACATTTACACAAGCATTCTCTCTCTCCCACCTTCTCTCTCTCCCACCTTCTCTCTCTCCCACCTTCTCTCTCTCTCTCTCTCTCTCTCTCTCTCTTTCATTCTCTCTTTTTCTATTTTCAAGGCTGACAATGACATCGGCATGTCCTATGACACTTGAGAAATTTCCACTCGATACGCAGGTGTGTTCAGTCGTCATTAAAAGTTGTAAGTATTATTTCTCTTCTTCCATCCCTTGTGGCCAATAAAGTATTGTCTTATCCCTCTACTGCTAGCCCTTATTGTCGTCTGTACATGCTGAGGATTTTCCATACAAGGTATTTAAAATGCAAAATTATATATTTATATATGATTTGTAATTTTAATTTTGTTTGCGAAATGAAACAATTGTTAGTGAAAATGTTGATTGATTAATAAATTGATTTGTATCCATTAGATCTCTCTCTCTCTCTCTCTCTCTTTTCTAACTCCATAAAAATGTTTGATATCTTACGATATTCTACATATTCATTGAAGAATTATTTCTTCAAAATTTAATATATTATCCCTATAAGAGGTTTAAATATCCTCATTATGACTAACATACACACGCACACGCGCACACACACACACACACACACACACACACATATAT
>NC_068993.1:62162599-62167535 GCF_001194135.2 Octopus bimaculoides | reverse complement strand
CCATGCCTGTAGAATTTTGTATGGGTTAGGGTTAGGGTTAGGGTTAGGGTTAGGGTTAGGGTTAGGGTTAGGGTTAGACTGATTATCAAATTAGTTAAATATGCATATTGTGTTTATAATGGAAGTTCCTAAACCAACTAATTATTGATATTCAATTTTTTCGAAGTAAAATTCTGGAATGTTCTTGGATTTGTGGGTGATTACTTTTAGGTTGTTTTTCCTAATTCTTTATTCTGTTTCTTTTTTTTTTATATATATATTGGGATTTTTCCAAGAATTAGGTTTATCACCCTTGGTATCGAGGATTATAAGCTTTGGGGGTTTTTTTAATACAAGAACCTCTATTCTATATTATATGTCAATACTAAAAGCTATGTTCTAGCCTTGTTATTTATAAGATTTTATGTATAATTCGTATTTTTATAATTATTAGTAATATTGTTTGATACAAAAATATAAATCTTATAGTGCACTTCATGCGTATTCCATTTTGTCTGTTTTTAGAAGTATCTTGTTTGACTCCTCTAAATATTCTTTATACTATTCACCATTTTCTGCTGGAAGGTATTGTTTATGTTCTTCGATGTTATGTTTTTCGCCGATTCATAAACATCCGTTTCAAAAGTTTCGAGTAGTTTGTTGCTTGGTGGATACTTCCTGTTCCTGAAGCAGAACTTCGTTTCTCTGTCCTTTGTCTTCCTTGTTGAAAAAGAACGTCTCCTCAAACAGCGCATCCTTTTAACGAAGTCTTCTGTGCTGTGCGTTAACCATTTGTTAAAATATTTCTGTTGGCATGTTCTTGGTGAAAAAATAAATACCTGGCGGTTATTCATGATTCAGCTGTTACATTTAAGAGTGATTCGATACGAATTTAAACTAATCTTAAATCTAAAGCGTACTCAATGCTAGTTTTCAGAATTCTATATATTCTTTTTATTCTTTTATTCTTTTACTTGTTTCAGTCATTTGGCTGCGGCCAGGCTGGAGCACCGCCTTTAGTCAGTGAAATCGACCCCAGGACAAATTCTTTGTAAGCCTAGTGCTTATTCTTTCGGCATCTTTTGCCGAACCTCTAACATACTAACATCGGTTTTCAAGCGATGGCGGGGAGACAAACACACACACACACACACTCATATATATATATATATATATATAAATACGACGTCTGCCAAATCCACTCACAAGGTTTTGGTCGGCCTGAGGCTAGAGTAGAAGACACTTGCTCAAAGTGCCACGTAGTGGGACTGAACCCAAAGTCTCTTACTCCCGTTGTTTGAAGCAGTGCTTGAAATTAAAGTGTGTAGAGTGTGATCGTCTCACCACACCACACAAGTGCCAACAGAGACCATGGCAGAGAAAATATGTGTGTGCGCGCATGGAAAGAGACACGGCATGAATTTCTTAGGAAATTTATATTTGCGGCAAAAATACAGAGATCTTATTTCACATTGCAATGTCTTCTTGTACTTTCAGTTGTCTACACTCCAGACAATGTAGTCTTCCGCTGGGAAAAAGGTAACGCCATAACATACAACCAGGAAATGGAAATGGCCCAGTTCGAAATCGGAAACATCCAAAATAAAGACTGCACTGGAGAATTTGAAGGTATGAGTTTATCAAATGTATCTGTAATCCTGACATAAGAAGTACCATTAATACTAAACGACTCTGGGGTTTGATAGTAATATCTTAACAGAGAACAAGTATCTTTTCCGTTTCCTACCCAAGAAGAGGTCGCTATTTAAATGAAACACAAACCAAACGTTGCTGTAATGACATTACATGCGGCTGTCAGCAAGTATCTCCTTATCTCTTAGTGCACAGAGAACGTTTATAACGAATCGCTATTTAAATCAAATACAAACTGGAACTTGCCTGTAATGACTAGTTTATTTGGATACACTGTATCAATGTCGTGGTTGATTAATAATTATGAACAACGGGATCTCAACTGGAAATTCTATGATGAAGCCAATATAGTTTTAAAGCCTTTCGCTATGGAACTTTACTTATTAATTATTTAATCATGCCTTCGGCAAACGCAAAGTTTGAAATTAATTTTAGCTTTCGCGTTTAAACTCTGGCTCGTGTCTGATCTAAATAGCGATTTGCTAAATGCTAATTTCGTTGATATAGCAGAATCTGAGTGTACCTATCCTCTGACGAGGGGTCCACATGCCATGAAACAAGCCAAGACAATCGCCTGTATTTTTTGCATGCCGAGACAAAAACAACTCTTCGTATATGTTTTTATATTTAACTACTTAAAACTTAGCTTAGATTTTCTAATACACGCTAAACTGGGGAAAAGCATATATTAATGATTTAATAATGCCGCCGAAGAAGGTACAGTACGCAAATTAATTTTGCCATTACAAGTAACTTCTAGTTTGTGTTCGATTTAAATGTGAGTTTTCTGTAATTTCTTCTCCCTTGATGAGTGGTTGATGAAACTTGTCAGTATAATCTCTTTTCTTTTCCGTACGAAGATGTGCTCGTATCGATATAAATTTGCAAAATGGGTGTTTGTATGTATATACACACGTATGTGAATAATTTAATGTATATTTACACATACACATGTTTTTTCACTGCACCCTGCGTATACACCTGCACAAACATGTATGAAATATATATTATATATGCAGACAGGATGTATAATTATATATAATTAATCGTCTATACACTTGCATATGAAAAGATAAAAATACACATAAACTTGCCAAGTCAAGCATTAATACAATATAAAATGCAGTTACATGTGATACATACATAAACATACACACTGAGATACTAATGTGTTTATGAATATATGTAGCTACATATAAACATATATACACGACCACACATACTCAAAATGCTTAGAGATATCTATTTCCTATACACACACTTAACTACGCTCTTTTCTTCTTCTATTTCTTCTCTCTACAGAAAACAATTTTACCTGCATCCAAGCCGACATTTACCTTAATCGGAAGTTTGAATTCTTCCTACTCCACGTATTTATCCCTAGCACTTTGATTGTTGTCATTTCTTGGGTATCCTTCTGGTTACCAATTGATGCTGTTCCCGCCAGAATAGCACTGGGTAGTACAACCGTTCTAACAATGATCACGCAACGTCAGAGCACAGCCATATCTCTTCCTCCAGTAAGTTACATCAAAGCCATCGATGTGTGGACAGTATCGTGTTTGGTATTCGTATTCGCGGCATTACTAGAGTACGCTTTGGTCAGCATCTACTCGAGACGAGAAGTAAAACGGATTATGATAAAACTTGCACCTTCTAAGGAAACAAAGGGAAGTTTTATCAAATCGAAATCAGTGAGTATTTCCTTTCCAGATATTTACTACTTAAAATATTTGAGCTGATAACTCAGCGCCACTAGATGCAAGAGTTTTAATGGAGTTAGCTGTCATATCAATACCATTTAGTCGGTTTCAGATGGTATGCTGGTACACTACTTACTTTGATGTTAGTTGGTTTCAGTGTTGTAAATGAGTTCCCTCTTATACAAACATGGACATGTGCCTATGAATGGATGATGTATAGGTTTGTGTATGGGCACAAACATGCGTTCATATACACAGCCATATACGCACGCACACACGCCTATGCATAAATGCGTGTATGTGCATTGTTATGTATGTGTTTATGTGCTCGCTGTGTTTAGATGCAAGTATCTACGTGAGTGTGTCGGTTCGACCGAATACAATGGTTTATCCTGTTGAGCACTTCATCAAAAGATGAAATGTAACAGTATAACATTCATGCCTTATGTTAGTGGCCGTATTGAAGATAGTAGTTAGAAAAGTAATGAGTAATAAACCAAATGGTCGGAGATAATGGTCTGGAGATTAGATGGCATCGTGGACACGTGCATCTGGCTCAAAATCGTTCGTCAACACAGCAATTGTCCGACCTCATCTCCAGCAACCAGGGGACTTGGGACTTATACAAAGATGGTAAAACACGCTAATGGCCAAAATAATTTGCATAAATCTTACAAAAATTATCTAAGGGAAATAACTCAACGTAACCTCCTAGCATGAGCAACATTAACAAATACAGTTATATCAATTATCATACAGCATAAATTCTTGATCTATGAAAATTATTTCTGCCTTTAAATGATGTGGCACAATTACCAAGTAGCAATTCAGTCAAGTTCCATACGAGATTGTGTTACGGTATTTCTTTCGTTGTATTTTACTGGTTTTTTTTTTTTTGATTTGAGGATTTTTCTTTTTTCTATTTTCTTCTCTCTTTTTGTTTTTCTTCGAACAGATCACTTGGAGTAACGGTACCAGCGACGGTGTCCCCGTTGATGTTCGAACCTCGGAACCTAAATCTAAATTAAAAGCTAAACGAATCGATGTTATATCTCGAGTAGCATTCCCATCGTGCTTTTTCACGTTTATTACGCTCTATTGGGTGTTCTATTCACAAAAGTGAACCGAGTGACAAGAAACATTTCTAAAAAATGCTGAGAGAGATAAAGCTGAAGCTAACAATGACTGACTTTTAACACAATTAACAAATACCCAACAACAAGTAGGAGGTGGAAGGATAGCAAAAATAGGACGGACAACGCAATATTGTGCTAACATCTCCGCGTTTCTTTTCTCTCTCTCTCTTTCTCATTTGTTTTTGCTGTTTTTACCAATTGAATCTCTATTTTAAACAACAGCAGTCATCTTACAGAACCAAACATTTGTGTTAAATTGCTGTGATATTGTTGGAATATCTCTCTATAACTTTTTATTCATTTTCCTGGGTTTTTTTATCTGGAAAAAATTTTGTTCGCTTCCTTAAAGGGATTTACCAACACTGAATATTTGATTGAAAAAAAAAAAACGGCAACTATTACGAAACAAATATCGGAAAAACCACGAGGTGGAGTTAAAATTTGCCATATATATATATATATATA
>NC_068993.1:62160379-62161296 GCF_001194135.2 Octopus bimaculoides | reverse complement strand
ATATATATATATATATATATATATATATATATATATATATATATATACATCACATATATATATGTGCATATATATATATATTATACATATATGTATGTATATACAACATATATATCATATTTATTAACAAATGTATGCCTAAGCTTATAACTATACATTTTAATATGCATAAATTCATTGTATGATATACATATATAGTTTAACATGAGCAATTTAGATATTTTCTTTCTTCTTTTTTTTCTTCATGATTAGGTTTTATATATTTACTTCCATTCTTTTTTATAGACACTAAAATTTACAATAACAAATTCGTCTGCCAAATACTTGCTACAGTAACTGACAATGAGAATAGACAAAACTATCCTAACATATACGATTGTATAATATAGCAAAAAAAACATAACAACTTGATGCACAATCAACTTGTATGTAAGAAATGCATAGAAATATGGAAATATGTCCAACGCTGTCGATTTAAATAAGATTACACGCAGTTTTGGATTTAAACAAACAAAATTCCTGAGATCGTCTGACAATTAACAATCATGTTATATTTGCCGAATTTCGAAGAGGCAATAGATGAAGATATGGAGAAGATCCCGGGCGGGGAAAGAAGTTTAACAATGTTACAGAAAACAAAATGTTCTCTCTTTTGACATAGTATTTAAAAAAGAAACTTTAAAATTTGTCAGAAAAGGGTTCTTTTAATTTTTTGTGTGTGTATATGTGAGTGTATTTATTTGTTTCTCTGCGATAGGACGAGAAACAATAAGGGGTAATGACTGGGAATAATTCTGCTGAGAATATATAACACTTACATGTCACAATCACGAAGGCAAAAAACAGACACACATACGTTCCTCACTGAAGCAGACATATACGTATGCGCAATCCTTTAATACACACACACACACACA
>NC_068993.1:62154154-62159956 GCF_001194135.2 Octopus bimaculoides | reverse complement strand
TATATATATATATATATATATATATATATATATATATATATATATGCATGTATGTATGTATATGAATATATATAATATGTATATATATGTGTATCTGTGTGTGTAGGTGTGCGTATGTATGTTTGTATAGAATTATGTATGCACATATATTGGGATGGCCTTCCGCCCACGCTTATATCCACATTGTATACAATGCTCTGTTGTATAGTTTGCATTCTTATATTTTCACTAACATAGCGTTTCGACAGGTATGATCCAGACTAAGACCCTTGACTATATACATATATGTATATATATATATACACACACATATATATATGTATGTATATTAAATAGACACTCATGAACCTAGATGATACAATATTAGTAAGTCACATGTATGTGTGTGCATGTATATTTAGTTGGAATTTACAAAAAAAGAAAATACATACATATATATATATATATATATATATATATATATATATATATATATATATATATATATATATATATATATATATATGTATGTATGTATGTATGTATAGATTGGACAGGGAGCTTACCGAGATGACTGGCAAACCCAGCGTTTCGAAATTAGTCTTTCTTCAGAGAAATATTAACAGGATTGAAATTATAGAAAGAGACGCATTAAGTTCTACTCTTTTCGTCGACTGTACGAAATAATACCTGCCCTGCTGAAACAGACCGATACCTGCCTCTTCCGATTCTGTTTTATTATGTATATATGTTTATATCGTGTAAGATAGAAAAGATAATTTCATGGAAAAAATTATATAACTCTATATCTTCCTATATATTTAACATATGGGTCATGTATATACAGATATATGTACATATTATTACAAATCATATAATATATATTAATATGTTTTGCTATTATTATTATTATTATTATTATTATTATTATTATTATTATTATTATTATTATTATTATTATTATTTGATAACTAGGATATGTCTCAGGCTGTGATGGTGGAAGGCGTTGAGATACCACTCTTGTCCGGTATAGAGACCCAGCTCTCATTGTCGTAAAGTCGTGTACTGAGGGTACAGACACCGCAGACTGCAAGCCTGGTGTGTGACATTGGCCTGCTGTTCTCCCATACTCTCATTGTCAATCTAACGAATGTTGAGTCTACTCGTTAGATCTGCCTGTTAATCACAAAGAAACTGTTTGTGATGGCTGAGCCAAGATAAGAGAACATGTAGCTCTCAATTGTTAATGCTAACAGCCAGAGAGGGATCAACATCTTTGCCCAACACATTAGTCTTCTTCGAGCTAAGAGTAAAACAGAAGTTCTGACAAACCCTCCTGAAATTGTTAGTAAGGCATTGCAGTTATGCCTCTGAGGGCGTTACCAGTGTCTTATCGTTTGTAAACAATATGACTGGCGATTACTTCATATACATTGTCTTTCGTTCTCTAGCAGTACAAAATAGGCAACATCCCACTCGATCTTGTGTGCAGTAGATAACTTCAGCTGACGTTCTGCAAGGGTGTTACGGCATAATGATGAATATGATGCAGAAGTAGGTCGAAATAGACACACCCCTCTGCTTCCCAGCGCTGCGGATGTTAACGTATTCTGAAAAAAAAATCGTAAAACTGAACAGAACTCTTCATGGCTGTATGTAATGACTCACTTATCCCAGGGAACCTCGGATGACAACTAGTTCTGGGAAGGATTATCTCTGTAAACTGTCTCTTTTCGAAGGCCTTCATGAGGTTGATGAAAAAAGGCACAGTAGCTGTCTTTGAACTCTACAGTTTTCGAAGTTCTCTTAAGGAAAATATCATGGCATACCGTTTTAGAGACTTTCTGCAGTTTGTTCAGGACCACAGCTGATGACGTATCCAACGACTCTTAGGTTTCCTCTCGTTAATACAGTCGCTTCTATCCCGTTTGTTTTTTGTCTTTTACTGGGTGAAAAGGTTACAGTTGCTTGTTTTATGACGCTAGTCCTTCTGCTCAACGGCACAGTATTTCGGGTAGGTGGTTTAATAGGACGTCCTTTATTCACCTAATCAGTTATCTATTGTAACATATTCTCCAGTGCTAAAGTAGCGCTTCGGCCATAAACCTGGGTGATGTCAACCTTAGAAGTGTAGAAATAAGTAAATAACAATTATTGTGACGCTTGCACTTGAACTTTCCCGTATTCTCGGTCTCCAAACTGCCGTTTTCTCAAGTCGAATTAGGATGAACGCGTCGCTCCGTGGAAATAAGCCATGAAACAGAATGGCTGGTTGCAGTAGATTTCGTTGGCTATTCTTAGAAAATCACCATTTTTCCCGTAGGGGCGTAGATAATATCTGTTGCTCAAAAGAGGGAAGGGAGATTGTTTGACTGGCTTTGCTTTACTTTCATGTTAAATAATATACAATAAAAGATATTTTAGTAAACTTACTTTTAAAAGATAATAATGCAATAAACGTTGTTTTTAAGTATCTGCTTTAATGAATACTGAAAGTGCTTAACACATTCAGGCATTGGAATAGATTGGGATTTGTGTGCGATATTGATGCAACCATGAATGGATGTGCGAAACGGTGAATCGCAGCCAGTTATCGATTCCCAGTAATAGAATCAATTTTTTTCAATTGCCATATTGGAAAGGAAGAAAGAAAACATGTTAATATAGATTGATAAAACCTTTTGTTTTCTTTTTTAAGTAAGCATAGATTTGTCTGGTCTTTTAAGATGACAGATTTTCTGGTCAATATTTTGACAAAGAGTAGATTTTAACTTGTAACTTTAGATAGAGACACCCCATTGTGTATGTACAATATTCTAGTATCTGTAAAAGGTAAGAGATAAAGTGTATATACATGTGCGCGCGTGTTTGTGTGTGTGTGTGGGTGTGTGGGTGTGTGTGTGTGTGTGTGCGTGTGTGTGTGTGTGTGTGTGTGTACGTCTATGTAGATGAGATAATTTTACATGTTGGAGAAAACTTTGTAGGTTCGCTATGAGCCATCCTTCTTAAAGGACTTCTATATGCATAGCTTTTGATTGTTAACACTTAAAAAAGGACGAAGAACAAACATTGCAGATTAAGGAAAATGCAAAATTCAAAAATATAGTTAGTACAGCGCGTAAAAAAAATAAAAGTTAAGTAGAAATGGAGATGAAATGCAAAAAACTCTTGTATCTTCGAAACTTAATTGCATGTATACATGACTTACTGTATGTTTGTGTATATTCATATATACCCATCTACCTACACATACATGTATATACATACACACATATACACACAAATACGCAGACACGCACACACACACACACACACACACACACACACACACACACACACATATATACATTTATATATATTCACGTATTACAGTCTACTGTTTTGTCCCGGGTAAAATTTTTTTGTCCCGGGTAAAATTAACTAAGCCATTCAAACTAAATGGTGGATTTTACCATATAACCTTCTTATCTGATATTATTAGGACTAACTCTGCCTAGGTATAATTATGTTCAGAGTTCAAATTCCGCCGAGGTCGACTTTGCCATTCATCCTTTTGGGATCGATAAAATAAGTACCAGTTGAGTACTGGGTTGATTTCATCGACACAGCCCCTCCCCTCGAAATTGCTGCCTCGTGCCCAAATTTGAAGTCAATATCACTTAGTTTACTCGTAGTTGCGTTAATGCGCCTACCTTATATTTATAGTCTTAAAGTAATTGCAAGGGGCAGGTAACTGTTTTAAAAGTGAGACTAAGTGCTTATTTATTAATCATATTAAGTCTAATATGTATTCACATGTGTGTGTATATCTATGTCTATATACATTTCATATACATATATATGATGTGTATGCAAGTATATATGTATGTGTGTATATATTTTACTGACTGTAAATAAATTTAAGTTTTTCTGTTACTACGCGGTATATTATCACTCTTTTCCGAAAGATTTTTTTTTTATTCTATATCTTATTCAAAATTTTCAAATCTTTCTTCAGTCTAATAAATGCACTGATGCAAAAATCTTGGCCCTTGAGACGCTAATGTAATTCCTGGACTGTAAAGATTATTATATTACTAAGCGTATACACGAACGTATGAGTGTATGCTGTATTTCCAGAATAGACATTTTACCTACGTTTTAGTCACGGAGAGCTGTGCATAGATTACATCATTTGTTCCATGGGAAAATTAAAATTAGATAATTAACATCATCAGTCTCTTTATTGGAATCAGTTAACTTGGATTGAAATACCAGCGAACATAATTTGTTTTTCTCAAACACCGTTATTATAGATTTAAAACGATTAGGAAATGCTGCAGTATAGATTAGCTATTTGCTATTTTGAAAAATACTCTTTACATACAATTTCAGTTTTAGCTACCTATTTTTTTTTCTTTTTACTGCCAAGTTGATTTCACTTGCGTTTCATTCTTTCTCCTCAAACATACATATAAAAGTGTGGGTGTGGGTGTGGGTGTGCGCATGTATGTGTCTAAAATGAGGCACAGTAAAGTTTCGAATCAGGCTTAGTAATGTGTTCCACACTCTACCATTATTGCACAAGGTGGGTCATCAACTTTGAGTTATGCTAGTGAGCGGAATATGAGCCAAATAATAAAAATTAATAACAATAAGCAGAAAAACGTGTGCGATATTCAATGCTTTATAGTACATACACTCATTTCATCGATATGCCAAAACGATTACATAGCACTAGTAGAAACATTATGCTATCATGCACTTCACCTCATCAGTGTTCCGCAGTAAGTATAAGAATCGATGTTACAGCTGCAAATATATACACATTTTCCCCTGATATGCAAATAGTCAACAATTTCGCATGTCACATAAAACAGCAGGGGACAGAAAAGGCGTCATATTAAGAAGGTCTGAATAACGCCATACCTCCCTCACAAGCAAAGCGGGAGAGGAAAGAGAGTACACATACACGTGCAGCTCATACAAATTAAAGCAAAGGCTAATAATAATAACAACAACAACAATGATGATAATAATAATAATAATAATAATAATAATAATAATAATAATAATAATAATAATAATAATAATAATAATAATATATGACAACAGGTTGTCCGTTCTTACACAATTAACCGGAACAAATGAAATGAAGAGCTCCGAGAAGTGGAAATAATGATGATAAAAAAACCTTGATTTTAAGTTTGATATAAATGCAACAGATATAGGAATATGACGTGGAGAGGGTTGAAAATCGGAGGCTGACATGGAAATTCTCTGAAATAGAAATTCTCTGAAATAGAAATTCTCTGAAAGCGACAATATACACAATGCGTACATTTGAGAAGAATGGTAATTTTCATATTCAATGTACAAGAAGATGCATAAAATCTTTTTTTAAAAAACTGACAAACGAACATGGTAAGGGTTTTTTGGAGGAGGTGGTGCTGTTCGGATTATTCTATTGCTATTACTTTGTAGATCAGCACATCTAGCTTAAATTCGAAACTAAAATATGCTGAACATTTTAATGTACGTTTATATATGTGTTCGTCTCCGTTCGTGTGTGTATTTGTGTACGTTTACGCCTCGGCGTTCTGTAATCGAATAAGATCGTACAGTCTCAGCAAGTGACATCATCATCTGCAGATAGATGATGTCGTCATCTGAGGTTTGAATACAGAGCTGGTTATGCGTTTGAATGAATACTCAATTTTCAATAGCTCAGGATGGCAAATCGCAATATATACAGGAAACAGTGAAATACACATAAATTACGGGCGAAGTTACTATTATGATACACACGTGTATGAATATATATATTATATATATATATATATA
>NC_068993.1:62152270-62153757 GCF_001194135.2 Octopus bimaculoides | reverse complement strand
TATATATATGTGTGTGTATATATATATATATATATATATATATATATATATATATATATGTATGTATATATATTATATACATATACATATATACAAATGTGTGTTTGTGTGTGCGTATGTATGCAGATGCATGTGTATCTGAATATAATGTGGCAACTTTATACTCTCACACACACACACACACACACACACACACACACACACACACGCACATACATATATATATGTGTTTGAATGTATACATACACATGTATATACTTACATATACATAAATTTAGATGTATGTATTGGTGAATGTATGTATGTATATACATACATGCATCTTCATTAGTGCGGTTATACGTGCACACATACACATCTATTTACAAATATATATTTCAATATATTACATCAACTTATTTATGCAAGCTCTTGCCCTTATGGACTCACTTGGTCAAAAGATACAAGTGACAAATTTAACTAACGGTATTTGCCTATAAATATATGCATCCATTCTCCGCTAACTACGTGAACATACATGTACGTATGCACATATATTTGTGTCCGTATACGTACTTGCATGTCACTCACTGTAAATCTATATATACAAATACAAACATACGTTCATACATATATGCATATATATATATATGTATACATAACTATGTATATATATATATTTATTGATATATTTTCATATATATATATATATATATATATATGTATATATATACTACGTGTATATTTGCACATACAATTATATACATGCATGTATATATATATATGAATATATATGTGCGCATGCGCACGTGTTCCTGTTTATATATATGCATACGCTTAAATATATATATATATCCATATATATATACATGCATATACTGCATATACATACGCACATATATATATATATATATATATCTGTCTATGTCTATATATATATATATATATATATATATATATATACACTCACACACACACACACATTATAATATATATAATTATCACAGTTTGCTAAGTACCAAGTATATGCATGTAAGGATTATTATAAACAGATATTGAAAACAACTCTATACGTATATATATAGAACACCAATTCGCTTTGAGTAGAACTGACCAACGTACACTAAATCTTCACACGCAAGGAATTATATTCAGTGGGATGTTAAATCTATCTGGATCTTTTTTTTTGCAGTTAGTCATTATGCTCCTACATTTTTATTATTTTTGTTGTTCTTGTCGTTGTTATAGATTTTTGTTTCCTTTTTCTTTTTATCCTTGTTTCAATTCTTTAGTTTCACTTCTAATATCTTTTGAAATGCTTTGTATTGTTGGATTAACCTGGGATATTCTTTTCAGTGTGCAAAATATTTAAAGCCTATTACAAAATGTGAAACTGATGATGATGATGATGATGATATATATATATATATGCATGATGCATATATAAACACATTGGCTGCTTGTTTCACTGGGATTGGTGAAAATGACGAGAACCTCTGATGAGAATC
>NC_068993.1:62148883-62149913 GCF_001194135.2 Octopus bimaculoides | reverse complement strand
ATATATATATATATATATATATATATATATATATATATATATATATATATATATATATACATGAAATAACGACATGATTAAGAAAACCACAAGCTACAAGAAAGAACCCAACACATTCGGAATGTAGAGTATATTTTATTTTAGAACAATACATTGCGGATTGCAGGCTCATTTCGATTTTCTTGTTAGAGTTTCATATACATACATACATACATACATACATACATACATACATACATACATACATACGTACGTACGTACATGCATATATATACATACAAACATGCATACATATATACATAACCACAAACTGGTATTTAGGCAATATTACAACAGCGTCAGAATGGAAGACCATTCTTTTCAACGTGGAACTAGAAACTTGTTACCCAGCGTAATTCAGACAGCCAATGTAATATGCAAATTTCAATGTAAACATGAAAGTTTTAAACTTCTTTACTCAAACTGTTACATAGGACGCACATGTGCGACTCTTTCTAGTTGTATGACTATGCATTTACCCAAGGAGTCATTGCAATGCATTATAAATCAGTATACGAAACCAAATTAGATATAAAAACATTATACTGAATTCTGCAAAAGAAAACACAGAAGTTAACTAGATAACTTTCATTAATAGCAAAACAGAAACCAAAATCAACACACAGAAAAGGCACACGTGCAATGAACTTTGGAAATTACCGTGAGTTAGTCGCCAATTTTACATCTAACAATGACAATTTTATCGATTATAAATTATTCCTATATACCTGTCGCAAATTTCGCGAACAACATGCTGCTATTTGTAGCATTTCATTCAAATAATATGATGGAGAAACTCCTATAACATTTATGATGTTAGTAACACTAGTGTTCTAAATTAAAGCTAAAAAATGATTCAAGAAATATGGAAATTTAATTATAAAAATATATTATATTCAAAAAGAATCGTTTTCTCAATATATAACATGTTTTGAAAAATAACTTTTCTCTTTATATAGAAATATATCTTTTATATATATATATATATATA
>NC_068993.1:62147106-62148430 GCF_001194135.2 Octopus bimaculoides | reverse complement strand
TGTGTTGATTTTGGTTTCTGTTTTGCTATTAATGAAAGTTATCTAGTTAACTTCTGTGTTTTCTTTTGCAGAATTCAGTATAATGTTTCCTATCTTCGGACGAAAATGATAATAATAACAATGATATAATAGATTTACAGTGGGCACGTCTGAATATTATAACAAGTTCTGGTCAAAGAAAACAGAATAGAAGAGAAATAATTGTTTCCCATATCATCGTTGCTTGAAAGGTAAGAGAGGGAATTTTCCAGCTTGATGTCGGAACGAATGTACGTATGCAATATGAAAAGATATGAAAAAGACGTGTATTTATGTGCGTATGGATAGAGATTATGGGAATTTTTAAAAATGCATTTATGTAAAAATAAAAAATAACTTTGCAAGAGAAAAAACTCAAAATTTTTAGATGTCTTTAAAACCCATTACTTTCCGAAAACAAAAGCAATAAAATCCTTCTAATTCTAAATATTCGGAATATTCTTGGACTCATCCGTTTGCTATTTCATAGTTAGAAAGCAAGAAGTATTTTGAAGCATGTCTACAACCCAAAACTTCGGTCCTTTTGCTTCAATAAAGTGAATAATTTTCTACTAAAGTGTAATTTATAGAATTTATAAAGCAAATTCGAATATAAGCTAGGTACCTACAGGAGAAATCGTGTTAAATGATTGGCCATACAATCTAAATTTAATCGAATTTATTTAAAAAAACAAAAACAAATATATTTAAAGAAAAGTCCACTACTATTGTTGGAAAAGAATGTTGGAAGTGGAATGCTTAAGTAAACTTGCAAATATTCTGCAGCAGTAACTCTCCTTAATTGAATTTTCATTAAAGAACTATGATTAGTCGTAAATGAAATAAAATAAGATTTAGCAGATTTTCGGCAAAATTAGTTTTTTTTATTTTTTATTCTAAATATTATTGAATCAAGCTAGCACCTGTGTATAAATCGATTTTAGTGAGGTTGATGAAACTCAATATATTCAAACATGCCCACTGTTTTAAAGTTCAACTTTTGTATAATCGTCCAAAGAGTAAAATCAAAAAATTCAAAGAAATGATTTGTAAAGTTTCAGCTTCCAGTAAGATATTCAAACTCAACCGTCAGTATTGAGTACTTCTCTTCTTTCCTTTATCTTCACATTTAATCACTTTATACATACACACTTTTACATATATATATATATATATATTCATATATATAGAAATAGATATATACTTATATATATATAGATAGATATAGATATACATATTTATAAATAATATTTATATATATACATATTTATAAATAATATTTATATATATATATATATATATATAT
>NC_068993.1:62144995-62145530 GCF_001194135.2 Octopus bimaculoides | reverse complement strand
ACAAACACGCATACATACATACGCACACACAGACACGAATATACATACATATACATTTATATACACACATTGCCATGCATGTCCCATGTGTGTATATTTGCATTTATTCATGTACATATTCGCATTTAAACATGATTTCTTTTCTTGTGGAATCAAATATTAAAGTCAACTTTTTTGTCACCAATCTAACGTTGCACTTGAGGTCTCCTTTTACAACGACACCTATAATTAAGGTTGCTGTTGTATATGTCGTTTTCTATTACACTTTAAATTGTATAATTGTTTTTGAGCAATTTGCCATTGTAAATGTTTACAGTTTGGAACCGAACAGAATGCATAAACATCACGTTTAAATATCACTCATCTTTCTTTTATAATTTTTTTTTTTTGGCAATTTTTGGTATCTTTCTACAATTTTGTTTAAATATTTGTTCAATACAAATATGTTTCCATCAAACATGTGGCGGGAGTTTAATGACGGACTTCATTTCACATACATACACATGCGCATGCATACATACATACATGTATATAT
>NC_068993.1:62141024-62143466 GCF_001194135.2 Octopus bimaculoides | reverse complement strand
TATATATATATATATATATCATCGTAGTCATCATAATGATGCTACGATTACGAATGGTGATCATGATGAGCGATGTTGGTGATGAGGCTTTAATAAACTGGTTTTGTGAGTGTACGTATATAGGCACGTGTGTGTGTGTGTGTGTGTGTGTGTGTGTCTGTGTGTGCGTCTGTGTCTCTGTGTGTCTGTGTCTGTGTCTGTGTCTGTGTCTGTGTGTGTCTGTGTGTGTCTGTGTATATATCAACGCAAAACCTAGTTTATGGGGTACTTCATTAGAATTTTCTGCTTTGAATATGCATCACTGTGCTAATTTGGAGAGAAAAATTATACATACGTATATACATATATATGTGTATGTGTATATGCATGTATATATGTATGCATGTATGTGCGTATATATATATATATATATATAAATATATATATACATATATATGTATACAAACATATATACATATATATGAATGTATGTATATATATATGCATATATATATGTGCAAATATATACATATACTTGCATATATATATATGTATGAATATATATATATATATATATATATATATATATATATATATATATATATATATATGGGTGTATATATATATATATATACATTATGTATACATGTATTTACGTTTTGACATATACATATAACTCGTAAAAATGGAGTCAAACCCAGTAATTACAAGTTATACGACTCGATGCTAGCACAGACTCCCGTGTCCTGACTCCCCTTACGCAGATACTCAAAGAAGGATTTGGAGTAGTTTGCTTTATATTGACTCGAGTCGAAAATTTTGGGAACGTGCATTGCTTCAAAGCAAAACACGAAATTACACGTCCACATACATACATGCAGAATATAAATTCGCATTTTCCCTATAATGAATGGTGCACTTGGTTTTGTGAGTAAAACCTCAGTGACAATCTGGATGAGTTTGGATTTGCAGAAAAAGGAATCAATCGGCTACCTCGCATCATAGAAATAAAATCTGCAAGTGGAACAATAAATATACGCGGGATATTTCTCCTGCTAAAAATGCGACATTGATTTTGTCATCTCCATTCCAACGAGGGACCTAGCTTTGTACCTATGTTAGAAACCGGATCCTCTCTTACGGAAAGATTTCAGATGACTAAAAGTAGAACATACATACATACATACATATAAAGAGAAACCGACCGGCTAATTCGTACATTACAAGTGCAATCTGTGAGTGGAACAGTAAAAATATGCAAGACTTTTCTCAGGATCCAAATGTGAATTTGTCCGTGTTAACTACATCCCAAAGATGGAGCCTTGTATCTTTGTTGGAAACTGTGAGAGATTTATAATAATTAAAAAAATAGAAGAGACATACATACATACATACATACATACATACATACATACATGATGGCCGTCCACTCGTGACCAAGGAAAACCATTATTGAAATTTAGGAACATTGTACGGTCAAGACTACCTTACACTTTACACATGCGGCTCCGTTGGTGACTGTCGAGCCCTGCTCTTGACAAACATACACAACTGCAAACATTGCAGACCAAGCTTTCCCCATTCACTACACCAGCAGTGCGCTTTCGAGCAGCACGCTTAAATTCTTCATGACGAAAACGTGCTCTTTCAAAGGTATCGACTCCCTCCTTCACCTGTTTCCTCCATCTGTGGCGATGACAAATATTGCTCTCCCAATCAGCCTCCGCATTTCACAGGCCTTTAATGGGGACTTTACACAGTCCTTCTGCCGGAGTCCCTTTCCCCTAACAAGTTCCCCATATAGCATATGATACACAAGTCCTGAGGAAAGCCGATATGCTGAGTATTAAGGCGATGGTGCACAAACGCCGGTTACGTTGGATTGGACACCTTGTTAGAATGAATGATAGCATGATCCCTAAACAGATGCTATAAGGGGAACTTGTTAGTAGAAAGCAACATACATGGCTTACTGGTCAGCATGCTGCATTCACGATTGCCAGTTTGTAGTTTCGATTCCCAGATCAGGTGTTACGTTGAGTTCTTGAGCAAAACAGTTCGTTTCACGTTGCTCCACGATCATTTGGTCATCTGACATGTGGCATATGGTGCACCTGTACAGGTAATGTCAGTTTGATGGAGAGAGTGAGCTTATGTGCAACACAAACATTTGATGATTATGAAAAAAATCATATGTGACTGATCAGCAAAGAAGTGCAGAACCCTCATACGTCGTCTCACGACGAGAGAGTCCATATGTGTTAGTGTGTGTGTGTGTGTGTGTGCTTTTGCTACAGCATTAGAACAGTCTAGCTCTTATTTCTAGCAATGTAGCTGTTCTGACACCCTAAGTCATATTTAATGACAATTATAGTTTTCCTTTTTGGTACCACATTGCATACCGCTGTCAATATTAATTATCATATATATATATATATATATATATATATATATATATATATA
>NC_068993.1:62139332-62140529 GCF_001194135.2 Octopus bimaculoides | reverse complement strand
TATATATAAAGAGAGAGGGAGAGAGAGATTAGATTATTTATTTTTAATTTATTGTTAGTTTATTTTTATGTTTTATTTTCATTTAATATTTATCATAGATTATGTTAATCGTATTAGAATTATTTTAATCTTTAAATGCCTATATTTTAAGAAAACATTTTTTTTTTTCTAAATAAAATATCTTCCGCGGTGAATAATATACTTTCTCTTAGAATTCTCGCTAACTCAACTTGTTTGTCTTAGTTTATATTTAGAATTTATACTGATCATATGACACTTCCAATGTAACTTAAATAATAATATATATATTGAACTGCTTGGTTCTCCATGCCTCCCCTATGTATTCTAATTGGTCAGTTTAAATGCGGTAGAAATGTTTCCATACGCATTCGTCAAGTTGCCGAGTGAGTTTGACGAAACTAAGTATATTACAATGTTATCGCGATCCGATACATACAGTTCCTATGCTGATCTACTGAAATACCTCTTTACACCTTACACTTTACACTGGTCGAATATTGTTAGTAATACCGCTCTTTGAAATGTTCTCTGTTCCAAACAGTGTGATATAGCTTTGATGAGGGCAGGCTGTGTTAAATTTCGCTATTTCTGTAGAATCTTATTCGATCAGATACGGGATCTATTTATATGCATTTTTGCTGCATCGCAGAGTTTTGTACTTTGCGAATCTATGAGAAACGTCCGTAAGTGATTAAATAATATATAATTTTCCATTCTTTTGTTTTTATATATCTGTGTGTTAAGTGTGTGTGTACGTATGTACTCACGTAAATACACAAATATATATATATATATATATATACATGTATATATGCATACACACACGCATAAATATATATATATATATATATATATATACGCATGATTATTTGCGCGGATATATGTGTATAATTCCTTTGTTTGTATCACAAAACATATGACAAACATTCTGGATATGGACTTCGCCTTTGGCAGAGCAAACCAGACAGACTTTAAAAACGTTTTATTTTCCGAAATTAGAATGGAAAAGCTTGCATTTAAAAAGAAAATATAAAAAAGAAAAATTTCCTGAAAAGTGAGAAAGAAAGAAAGATAAAGAAACTAAAATGAATACAGACTACAAAAACTATTTCAAATGAATAACAAAACAACAAAGCTGGTGGCACTCGAATCCACATTCACAATGCACACAATATC
>NC_068993.1:62137580-62138932 GCF_001194135.2 Octopus bimaculoides | reverse complement strand
ATATATATATATATATATATATATATATATATATATATAGAGAGAGAGAGAGAGAGAGAGAGAGAGAGAGAGAGAGTATTTGGGTGTTAGAATGTGTGCGTTGTTGGTGTGGGTTTATAGTTGTTAATCGGCATGGGTAAGAATATATGTAAGCAAACAGGTGTGTGTGTGTCTCTGTGTGTGCGTGCGTGTGGGGGATAGAAAGTGTGATTTAAAATCAAATTATACGATCAGTGATGGCAACATGCCAGTAATCCAGTAAAATATGAATGCCAGATACGCATCTCTGAAGATTTAACAATGCAATTGGATTATATTGTTTATATTATACAACTGACAATCATTCTTTGTTAATGAAATGCGCGTACGAAAATGTAATTAATATTTTGTAAAGAATCTCCTCTGTTCAGTTTTGTTTTATATATACATATACAACAAATTAGAATGGGATTTAAATAATCAGAACGGGTTGACAAAAACTATTTACCAAGAATGTCTTATATGTGCATGTACTGGCAATCACCCAAACGGATGAGTTCACTCTGATACAGTGGATCTGGTGAGGCTGTACACGAACAACATCATCAGGGTTAGACAATTCGGATATGAATGATGTTTTCATAAATACATATTATGTTTGGGTAGTTGAGCATCGTCGGCACATAAGCATGTTTTCATATATAGTAGTTTCGCATCTAGCAATTTTTAGAACGGAATCCAAAGACACACATGCTCACACACACACACTCACACACACACACACACATACACATGTTACTATTTCAGTCTGTAAGGAACTCTCCATCCTTTAGGATGTAAATGAATATTTGTCAATTTAGCCCTAAAGAGATTTTTACTTTTTAAATTCATAATGCAATTTTAATTGTAAAATATGAATGAAGGTGAGAAATTGAAACATGCGTAGGAGACATGAAATTGACTATTATATAAATAAATTGGGTTTTTGTCTTCACACTCTCCATTTTCTTTGTATTATATACATATATATATATTGCGTTTATCTCCCTTTGTCAAGTTGAGTTGCTCTTAGTTGCCATTTGGTAATTACGAAACATCCTCTGGTAACGGAAATAATTTTACTAAATCAAGAGTTTATGTCGTATGCTATTTCATATACATGCATTTGTCTCTGTCTCTCTCTTCTCTCTCTCTCTCTTCCTTTCTCTCTTCTCTTACTCTTCCTCTCCCTTCTTCTTTCTCTTTATCTATTTATCTATCTATCTCTATTTCTCTCACTCTCTCTCTCTCTCTCTCTCTCTCTCTCTGTATATATATATATATATATGTATGTATGTATGTATGTATGTATGTATGTGTGTGTGTGTGTGTGT
>NC_068993.1:62134755-62137199 GCF_001194135.2 Octopus bimaculoides | reverse complement strand
AAGCTTCGAGGCACTTCCTCAGTCTTTACGTTCTGAGTTCAAATTCTGCCGAAGTCGACTTTATCCTTTTATCCTTTTGGGGTCGATAGATTAAAAACCAGTGAAACACTTCGGTCGCTGTAATCGACTAGTCCCCCTCCCCCAAATTTCAGGCCTTGTGCCTATAATAGTAAGGATTATTATTATTATTATTATTATTATTGTTGTTGTTGTTAGTGTTGTTGTTAGTGTTGTTGTTGTTGTTGTTGTTATCTAAGACAGCGAGCTGGCAGAATTGTCGGCACGCCGGGAAAAATGCTGAGCAGTATTTCGTCCATCCTTACGTTCTGAGTTCAAATCCCGCTGAGGTCAACTTGCCTTTCATCCTTTTTGGATACTGGGCTTGATATGATCGACTTTTCCCCTCCTACAAAATTTCAGGCCTTGTGCCTATAGTAGAAAGGAACGTTATTATTATCTGTATGTTTGATGTAATCACTTGTCAGGACACGCCCAGCACCCTAGGACTAGCGAAAGTTAAGAGATGTTGAAATATAAGCGGAAGTTTGGAGAGGGGGAGTGGCGTGGGTAGTACAAAATTGTCTCCATCTAATACAACTCAAACATTTAAATTGAAAGGGTTTTTCTAAGGCTGTGGGCAGTACTTGCCCTGCTTGCTTTTTGCCGGAATTTGAAACCATCATTAATGAAAGCAATAGTGATGAGGAGGATGCAGAATCGCTTGGGAGACGAAAATGCTATAAGCTGCAGTAGACTGACGAAAATAGTAAATATTACGTTCTAAGTTCAAATCCAACCGTAACCAGCATTTCTTATTTTGTCCCTTCACTATCAATATAGTAGCTACAAGCCATATAATGTGGGTGTTGGATTAAAGTGAGTATATCCTTTACCACAATGTCAGGCCTTATGAAAATAATCCTTTAAAGCATTGAACGGTACCGCCTCGGGGACTGGGCACTCGGAAGCTTTGTATGAGTATGGGAAACAAAGGGAAGATATGAAACGATAACTCCGTCTTCCTTTTATTCTTTCTTTTACTTGCTTCAGTCATTTGACTACGGCCATGCCTGAGCACCGTGTACATTTTTTTAGTTTTTTTTCCTTCTATTATTTTTAAGAATCGTTAAATATAATATGACTAAACTGTGTGTTAGCTACATTCACAGCAACAGAAATTGTTTCAAGGCCAGCAATTTTAAGAGAAGGTAAATCAGTTGATTACCTCGACCCCACTACTTGGCTGCTACTTGATTTTATCGATTCCGAAAGGAAGAAAAGCAAGGTTGACCTCGGTGGGATTTGAACTCAGAACGTAAAGAGACGTAAGAAATACTGGTAAGCATTTTCTGCGATATGCTAACAACTCTGCCAACTCGTCGACCTCACAATTAAAATTATAATAAGCTTTGAATTATGAATGAGTAAATAAAAACCCGAATATGTACCACTTATGGTATATGCAATGAAGGCGCGTGGCTCAGTGGTTGTAGTGTTGGGCTCATAATCGTAAGATTATGGTTTCGATTCCTGCACCGACGATGCGTTGTATTCTTGAGCAAAACACTTTATTTCGCGTTACTCCACTCGACTCAGCTGGTAAAATTTAGTAATCCTGTGATGGACTGGCGTCCCGTCCAAGGACGAATATGTGTGTCAGGGAAGCCGGGAAAAATGACCCTCCTTACGGAGTAACGTGGACTATCCACACTTAGAGTATACGCATATGGAAGGATAGTACTGCGGTAAGTAGTGACCCGTCTCAAACTAGTATCCGGTGTGACGTACATCTACATGAAAAATGATGCAGGAAGCGTTGAATTGCTGCTAGGGAGCGCTGGTAAAAGTGTTGGTGAAAGAAAACGGGTCATAGTCCAAAAATAAGTTTCATAAGTATTTATTTAGAGCATCGAGCTTCAATATACGCTCATTAATGTTTAATTCTTGTCGAAACCAACTCTGTCTTGCATGCTTCTATAGAATAATTAGCGGGTACCATTTTATCAACTAACCAACCAACATCCATATCACATTGTGCCTCATCAAAAAATATGTCACCTTGTGCCTCTAATTAAAATCATTATAATAAATATTAGTTCTACAAGAATGTATGAGTCGCAGAAAACGGTTAAGTGCTATACTAAATGCCTTCCATTTCTTTACATTTAGGAAACGATTTGGCAGAATCGATAGAGCGTCGCAATAAACGCTTTGTAGAATTTGTTTTGATTCTTTAATTCTAAGTTAATAACCCACCGAGATCAACTTCGCCTTTTTTCCCTTCCGGGGCCGACAAAATACAAGCACTGGGGTTGATGGTATTGACTATCCCCTTCCCTTTAAAATTACTTGTGCCAAAATCGGGATGTGTGTGTGTGTGTGTGTGTGTGTAATTTTACCAGACGATTCACAGGGCCGGCCTTGTCACATTCTGTGTCACGCTG
>NC_068993.1:62129451-62131951 GCF_001194135.2 Octopus bimaculoides | reverse complement strand
CCAATAGTTTGGCCGAGATCCAGATGTAATTAATTGGAAACGTGATAGTTTTTTACGTCCACTGAAAATTCCGTCTCACAACAGTATGTTAGCACATTCGAGTGTACGTCATTCACCCTATAGGCTCACGTACTGTTGTGATATCAGAAATGAAAGCTTTCTTATAAAGCTTTTACTAGTCCACTGAAGAGTCAAACGATAGAAATAGAAGCTTAATTGAAAATGATAATAGATGTAGCAGAGCCATATCTACTACATAAATGTGTACATCAGTATGTATATTTATGTGTGTTTATTAGTGCGTATGCATGTATGTGTATGTATGCATGCATATATGTAAGTATTATGTATGTATGCTTGTATGTCAGTATGTCTGTATTAGAGTGTAAACAGCAAGGAGCTCGTATCGAGTACTGCATTAGGAATACACCGTGCTTTTTCGCAAAGATGTGAAACACATACATACGCATATATGTATGTATGTATGTATTATGTATATATGTATATATGTATGTATGTATGTATGAATATATATGAAGATATATATATATATATATATATATATATATATATATATATATATAGAGAGAGAGAGAGAGAGAGAGAGAGAGAGAGAGAGAGAGAGACATTCACTAATGTTGCGGAATACTTGCCATGCTCAAAAGAGAAATTCGATAAACGCAATTAGAACAGCATTAAATTAAAATAAACTGCCGTGTACCATACTAGATGTATGTGCATTATAGAAAGATACGGTACTGTGGCTTATGCCTGAGAGAAAATCTCTTCTTAGACATGTTGTGTTCAAACGCAATATATACATTGGAGCGAAACGAATATCGTTGCAGCACTGACTCATGGGGACGTTCCACGCACTTCGCTCTTCCTAACGCTACTCAACAACATGTTTCCATTTGCCACAGGCTTCAACATCCCGCCATGTCATTCCAGGGAATGTATTATTCCAGCTTCTTGCATATTGAGGCATGATCTTTGTTCAAGCATATCACAAATGCTTAGAAGTAATTGTCATGCCCAAAGAAGAGCATGTGTGTGTGTGTGTGTGTGTGTGTGTGTGTGTGCGTGCGTCTATGTATAGCTATATAGATATATATATATGTATACATATATATACATATATATAAATCTATATATACATGTATCAATATATATATGCATATATATATATACATACATACATATATATATAGATATTATTATTATTATTACTATTATTATTATTATTATTATTAATTAAATAAATAAACAACAAGAGAACAGGAATTAAATAATCGATTTCATTAGCTTACAGCTGTTTCTGTCATAAGGAACTGCACTCAAAGCTGAGTACTTGTGAATCACCTTATAGCTTCCTCAGAGCTACTAAAACATGTTACTCGACTAACGCTTTTTTCTGAAGCATATGTATATTGAGCTCTAACACCAACCTATTAGTATGGCTATGCATAAACGAAACCTTTATGTATTGTGTATATGAAATCTACAAGTTTTTTTTCATTCTCTCTCTGTTTATTTTCACTTATTCCTTTCTGTTGAAGAGCGTAGGCTCGAATCATAAAAGACTTTTTCATTTTCCCGAGCATCAAACTAATACACTTGCTTGTTGTTCCCTCAACTGTCTTCGTCTTTTGCTTTTCCATAAATTTCAACTATATATATATATATATATATATATATATATATATATATATATATATATGTAATCACGTACAAGCCAGTATCCGGAGTAGTCATAAATATTAATTGAAATCAGTTCAAGGGCTTTGCAGGCATTCATACCTATGTGATTTCGGCCAAAATACCCCCAACTCATCGCTGGTGAAAGCAGTCAATAACTATCTATACGCGCTTACATTATCTTTTACGACATTTGACGTCTAAAAGCCTTAATTATCTAAAAATCCAAAAGCTACACAGCTATTTTGCTTATCACCAAATATTTTCGCTTTTTCTTTCAAGACATATCGGTTCCTCACATATAGATTCAGTTCTTCATTAATTAATTTTTTTTTTCTCGAAATAAAATACTGCAATTCAAAAATCGTGGCAATTAGCCGTAGCTTCGTCAATAAAATTCATCGAAACACTGGCTTTAAGCAAATATGTAGCACCTAAAAACGGTAGATGTAATTCCGTTTCAAGCCGCCGGTCACCTAAGATATCTTAGATATGGTCGACCTTTTCTTTGTAAAAAAATAATTAATACACACAAACACACAGATACATGTGCGTACGCACACACACATATACTAGTTGTGTATGTGTGTGTGTATGTATGCATGTATGTATGTATGTACGTATGTATATACGTATGTATATACGTATATATATATACGTATGTATGTAAGTGCGTGTGTCTTTTGAGACATACAAACATATCTACATATATTTTAAAATTTAGGCATGTATGTGTGTCCGTATGTGTTTTAATTCATATATATGTATATATATATATATATATATATATATATATATATAT
>NC_068993.1:62125974-62129027 GCF_001194135.2 Octopus bimaculoides | reverse complement strand
CAATAAAAATATACAGAAGTTCAAAATTTGATTTGTAAATTGTATATTATATATATTTAACATTCATTGATTGATGGACAATTAAAACACACACACATACACACACACACACACACACACACACACACACACACACACACACTCACACACACACATATACATATATATATGTTGATTGATTGATTGATTAAATATAATAAAATATAAAATATATTGTATTCGATTTGTTATGGATATTGTATTATATCATGTTATGTTATGTGTCGTAATATATTGTAACATATCGTCTGTCTTTACGTTCTGAGTTCAAATTCCGCCGAGGTCGACTTTACCTTTTATCCTTTCGAGGTCGATAAGTTAAGTACCAGTTGCGTACTGGTCTTTAGTAGAAGACATTTGCCCATGGTGCAGTGCAGCGGACCTGAACTCAGAATTATCAGGTTGAGAAGCAAGTTTCTTACCACACAGCCACGCTTGCACCTGTGATCAGTATTTCTCCTCAGAAATTCTATTTAAGTAGTTTAGCCTGACTACTTTTGAGCCGTTCAGGTTTATTTTGTCGAGTTTCTCACCAATGGAGAAAAAAAACAGGTTTCGAGACCGGAAATAAGGCTAATTTAAAGTGAACCATGGATTGGAACAAGTAATAATCCGGGGTGGGGCTAGCTCCGGAATATACGCTGGGTGTGGCATTAGTTTGATTGCCTCAAGTTCCTGGAGTTTATTCGGAGTCGTTTGAGCCGTGTGAGGTCTTGTGTTGTCTTGCTACAAAAGAGCTCACTTTCTTATTTCTTTATTGCCCACAAGGGGCTAAACATAGAGGGGACAAACAAGGACAGACAAAGGGATTAAGTCGATTACATCGACCCCCAGTGCGTAACTAGTACTTAATTTATCGATTCCGAAAGGATGAAAGACAAAGTCGACCTCGGCGGAATTTGAACTCAAAACGTAGCGGCAGACGGAATACCGCTAAGCATCTCGCCCAGCGTGCTAACGTTTCTGCCATCTCACCGCTCACTTTCTGTTAACCAATGCCAGGTATTTTTGTTGCACAATGGCATACATCTGTGAGATGCCGAGCTTGCCAGATACACTCCGAGTTCTACACGCTGGATTTGCTTTTATGGCTTGGAGCACGGTCTCGGAATCCACGGTTTTACGCCTACCCGACCTTGCTTCATCATCCAAGTTTTTGCAGCCCAAGCGAAACTTCTTGAACCATCTAGTTACTCTATGGAGATCGACTGCGACTTCACCTTTCGCACAACAAATGTTTTTGCTTTCTTCCGCGGCGTTATGGCTCGGTTCGAACTTGCCAAGCATAAGTTCCCGGATTAAACTACTTTGCACGTTCATCTGTGCGGCTTCCAAATCATATCCGGAGTGAAACAATGCACAACGTATCAGAGCATCAGCTGCCACCATATTTACCAGCCTCAGTGGATTCCTTCCATGGCTTCAAATGCTTCGGTCACGTAATACAAAAGCCACAAACTAGCACATGGGCAAATATTGCAATACGTTTGATTCGCTTCAGTATTTTATTTCATTTTATGAGTGTTTCTGATTTTGCCTGCGTATAATAACATGCGTATGTATAAATACACACCTGTTAATATAAATACTCTTATTCAGGCCTAACGATGATCAAGATACATCAAAAGCATGAAGCCAGCAGGGATTTGGATCATTTCCCAGCAGCGTGAACAAACAAAGCCTCATTGCTCCAGTTATTCCGAACAACTTCCGTTCAGCCATAACCACGTGATGAATTATTTTCAGACCTTGATTTCATAATATAGTGTAAGCCAAAAAGTGCAGCAACAACATTTATAGCCTCGTCAGCTGCAGCAGCAGCAGCAACAGCAGCAAAAGTAACAACGAGGATAATGATTTTCTCTTCGTTTAGGCACAAATCCAATTTTCTGTGTGTTCAATCAACTTTCCAATATTATCAATGGTGGCTATTCATTTTGATCTGTTTTCTATTTATTTCACAATTTCTGCGCTATTTATAAATAGGGAAAATTGTCGTTTGAACGATACAGCATTTATTTTCATACAAGTTTACTTTGTTATAAGTGTTTCAACGCATCCACACATAATATTAGTTCGTCCATCTTTATCGACGATGACCATGGACATCTCACATGGAAGAAGAAGAAGAAGAAGAAGAAGAAGAAGAAGAAGAAGAAGAAGAAGAAGAAGAAGAAGAAGAAGAAGAAGAAGAAGAAGAAGAAGAAGAAGAAGAAGAAGAAGAAGAAGAAGAAGAAGAAGAAGAAGAAGAAGAAGAAGAAGAAGAAGAAGAAGAAGAAGAAGAAGAAGAAGAAGAAGAAGAAGACCAGACATGGTGTGTTCGATTGTGGCCATGCCGCAAGTCGGACAGTGGTGGTCAGCTGTGACTAAAGGCCAGGAGTTGGCTCAGGACTTGCGTAGATCACGTTTTCTTTGAGCCTTTACAATTCTATTCTGTTTGTAGATGGCATATAAGCACATAAGCACATACATACATACATACATACATACATACATACATACATACGTACGTACGTACGTACACATATACATACATACATGCATGCACGCATGCATGCGTACATACATACATATGTGTGTGTTTGTATGCGATTATGTGTGTGACTGTGTGTGTGTGTGTGTGTGTGTGTGTGTGTGTGTGTGTGGTATAGCGTTTGAGACTTATGTTTATAGATAGATAGATAAGTAGACAGACAGACAGACTAGCAGACAGACAGACAGACAGACAGACAAGCAGACAGACAGACAGACAGACAGACAGACAGACAGACAGACAGACAGACAGACAGACAGACAGATAGATAGATAGATAGATAGATAGATAGATAGATAGATAGATAGATAGATAGATAGACATGCGTACACATGTCCGCACGTCCGTGCACGTGTATGTCTGCATAAACGCTTCGTTTCGAATTCCGTTTTCGGATTCGTTTTAATTCAAAGAAAGCCAAAAGACAGCAACAGAGGATGAAAGCACATTTCAGTTGCAAAACTGGAAAAACCATAAAGAT
>NC_068993.1:62123743-62125865 GCF_001194135.2 Octopus bimaculoides | reverse complement strand
AGAGAGAGAGAGAGAGAGAGAGAAGGAGAGAGAGAGAGAATGTGTGTGTGTGTGTGTGTGTATGTGTGTGTGTGTGTGTGTGTGTGTGTGTGCGTGTGTGTGTGCCTTTTTCATACAATGCTCAACGAGTGATAACGTTACTTGCCAACTACACGGGAAATAACTCTTGATTAGTTCAAGGGAGATAAGTTGATATAATTAATATTCTTTAAATCTTATCGTTAAGCACGTTGGATAATGTTTAGCTCTGTTGATAGAACATCAAGAGTCGGTACCAACCAAACAACGTGAAATTAAGATAAATCCACTGAAATTAAATAAATTTCATTGCTTCTTTCAACATTCTTAGTTGTACACGGCTACGTTTAATTCTACCTCATTGAAATGGGGCAACATGGTTCAATAAATCAATCTGGTCATACCATGGAAGAATACCTGGTCATTTACCAGGTGTTACGGTCAAGTGCAGATTATTATCAAGAGGATTAATTGAACCCTTCTGTTTTTTATTTTTTTTAATTTTTAGCGATACTCTGGCAAGTCCCTTGCCGTGAGTTTTATTTCCAGCAAGATAAAGTATTCCCACACTGGCATAGAAATATTGGTTTCAAATTTTTAGCTCAAGATTAGCAATTTTGATGGGGGATGCGTCGATTAATCGACCCCAGTGTTCAACTGGTACTTAATTTATCGACTCCGAAAGGACTGAAGGCGAAGTCGACCGCGGCGGAATTTGAACTCAGAACACAAAGACAGACGAAATGCTGCTAAGCATTTTGCCCGACGTGCTAACGATTCTGCCAGCTCACCGCCTTAACTAGCATAGTAACATTGACAAATTAATGGCAGCGAAAAGGAGGAGAATGCACGCTGTTCCCTTTCCTGACTTTTGTACGTAATTCTATGCACTATACATAGACCTTTGATGAGTTGTAGTTCACCTGAGTATTATACACAATAATTTCATTATTATCATATTTTTAAATAACGTTGGAGTTACGACTCCATTGCTTAGCGTTATCAGCTCTGCAGCCTGGACCAGAACGGTCGTCAGTTTGAAATCAAGCGTTCATAAAGAATAAAATTCTGTCAATACATTCTATTGAATCTTTAAATGGAATATATTTCAATAAACACTAACTTTATAATCATTTAATGTGTATATACATATTTGAGAGAGGGACAACGTGTATATGTATAACTGCATATACAACGGGGAGCAAAAGCAGGTATACAGTTCTGAAAAAGAAAACACATACAATTCTCATTTGTTTTTATCAAAACATTAAAAGTTATGATAAAAGTATTATCATAGTCATGACAAATGTATTATGATTAATGACACTGAGAATATCAAAAATGAGGTTAACTAATTTAATGTGCTAATAATGTTAATGAATTAAGTATAATAACATTGATGTGTTGCTTACTGTATACCTATTTTTGCACATACACTCTGTATATGTATGTATGTATGTGTGTGTGTGTGTGTGTGTATCGTTCGTAATAAAAATAAATCCGAAAGAAGAAGCACATTCTAAGCTGTAGAGCAGTATATATTAAAAATGGAAAAGACCGGTTTTAGGGATTACCTTAGGTTTCCCGTAGTGGGACTGAACCCGGAACCATGTGGTTGGGAAGCAATTTCTTACCACGCAGCCACATCTGATACATCTTTATCTATTCCTAGAAGGGCAGTAGGGATACAGTCTTCAGTCACCTTCTCCAGAGCGTCCTATCAGAAGTAACCATCAATGGACTTCCCAGCTGGATAGTCAACTGTGACCAACCAAGAGTATGGATATTAGCCAACCATCTTGTTCTTGGTCAACCCCTTGGTCTCCTTCCGGTTCATTCAACTTGAAGAATCCGTCTTGCGATTCTTTTCCTGCAACATTCTAATCAGCATCTTAATTCTATTAAACGTCACAATTTTTCTGACCGTTTTCAAACCTTTGGAGTTGCTCCCATCCGACCCTCATATAGATTTATGTTATAAAGTTACATGGTTATACTGGAAGTCTTTGGTTGTAGATCTGTCCT
Organism: Octopus bimaculoides; assembly: GCF_001194135.2. Classification (NCBI taxonomy): domain Eukaryota; kingdom Metazoa; phylum Mollusca; class Cephalopoda; order Octopoda; family Octopodidae; genus Octopus; species Octopus bimaculoides. The sequence continues at coordinate 62,123,822 of NC_068993.1, read as the reverse complement.
CCTCCCAAGACTCAACTGAGCCTAAACCACAACATATACATTATATATACATTATATATATATATATATATATATATAT
>NC_068993.1:62120281-62123574 GCF_001194135.2 Octopus bimaculoides | reverse complement strand
ATATACATATATATATATATATATATATATATATACATATATATATATATATATGAAACCATAAAATATTTACAACACCTTTCATCATACACCAACTCCAGATCAGAACGAACCAAGGCGGCTAAGCGACAACCATGAGACCCTCTAAGTAGTCGATCGACCTACCAAAAGTAGTAGCCAAATCCTTATCAACTCACACCCTCTTGCCTTCAAAAGTGAAGAATACATTAGACCAGTGTTTCACAAATACTGGCCAAGAACGGCCTAGTGCAGCCCGGAGCGGCCCAGCACACCACCACCAACAGAATATTTGTAAAACTTTTTACATGCCTCGTCCTTCACTTAATGAGAAGCCGAAATAAGATTTACATCCATAAGATCTTTCTTTCTTCAGCATGGTGTTGGACAACAATAAAAAATGTTAAATCTCTCTTAATTTTATTAAACGATAGTTTTCCAGGCCCCTGCAAAACCTCCGAGTTGCCCGGCGCTGGATCAACCATTGAGAAAATAAACTCAGGCTTAAGGGAGGTGGGCATCACGAAAATGGTAAATGCTTTACGGCACAAAAGAAATCATTTTAAACTCGCTAATTTAATATTCGAAGTGGCTTATATGATCCGAAATATAATTTCGAAGTGTTCATGGTGTGATAGGGAGGATCTGATCAAAAACTTTGCAATCAAAAAAAGTAAGAGAAAACTTTTCAAATATAAATAAAATGGAAGGATACAAAAATAAACATTATTTTCCATCTTAATGTTAGAATTGTTTCATTTTGAAAAATAAAAATGTTTTATAGTTTATTATTGCTTATATTTCGAATTATATACATGTATATATATATATACATGGGGACACCAAAATCTTTAAAGTACTTATGGCCTCTATGGCTGTTAATCCGGTCCTGGAGTTGCCCCACCCGACCTATGACAAAATGGTATCCCTCGGATAAGATAAACACCGAAAATGCTTTTGCCCTCTGCGGAAATTGTAGGAGCTTCTCAAAGTTATTTCAAGCTCTCCTTCTTCTAAACCTATCATAGTATTAGATCTGCTAAACCCCTTTATATTATCAGTAGGTATCTCAGATTCACGAAAGTGCAGCAACGAGGACTGAATTAGGCTTAGGGTTCCAATAGCGGGTCTCTTATCAACCACAGCCACCTTGAGCTGAAGTCTTTCGTTATGAGTCTGCTCACCCAGGGCTCCATTAGGCCTAAACAACAACAACAGCACCAGCAAATATAAGTGTTTTTAACTAACAATGAAGTTTCTATGTCTGAAATTCTCAAACTCTGTGATCTGCTGTACCCTCGGCGTGATACATGTAGCCATAAAAATGCACCTTAGATAAATTGCTAATTTATATAAAGACCCGTCATTTTTAAAACGCAATCTTTGATAAAACACTAACGGTAGTGTGTGTGTGTGTGTGTTTGTGTGTATGTATGTGTATATATATGTGTGTATATATGTATCTATGTATGTATGTATGTAAATATGTGTACATTGCGTGTGTATATATATATATATATATATATACACATACACACACACATGCATATATAGATGGGTAGTTAGATAGATAGATAGATAGATAGATAGATAGATACGCGCGCGCGCGCATGCACACATTTGTTGATGTCTGTGTGTCTGTATGTACATGTGTCACTGTATGTGTGTGTGTGTGTGTGAGAGAGAGAGAGAGAGAGAGAGAAAGAGAGTATGCGCGTGCGTGTTAGTGTATGTGAACTTTCGTTCAATATTTTGACAAAGAAATGAAGAACGCGATGAAGGAAGCCGATTTCATTTGAATTTGTTATGGTGTTTAATGAGGAAGAAGAGGTGGGTGATGGGTAGAGGTGAGGAGGAGAAGAAGAAGAAGAAGAAGAAGAAGAAGAAGAAGAAGAAGAAGAAGAAGAAGAAGAAGTTGAGGCGGAAGGTGGTGGTGGTGACGGCATTGGTTGGTAGCGGCGGCGGCGGCGGCGGCGGCGGTGATGTCGTAGCGATGGTGTTGGTGGTGACCAGCGTTGCTTATATCGTTTTCAAATATTTTAGTACTAAAAGAATTCATTGAAAATAAATAAATAAATAAATAAATAAATAAATATTCTCTTTTCGTTTTTTTCATCTTTCTTTTTTTCTTTTTCTTTTTCGTGATTAAGAACGTCGGTGTTATGTTTCTTTAACGGTCAACAACATATTACTGTGTGTTTTATGACGTCACAATGGTCTGTCACGTAATTTTTGAAAATGTAAACGTAATATCAAATAGAGAGCCAAGTGAATTGGAAGCGCATCAAGCGTTATCCTCTTTCCATTTAACAACTTAAGGCTATTAGGCGAGGCTGTTTGTTGAGGCTTTTGGTGAGGCTTTCGCAATCTGAAAGGAGATTGTTAAAATAAAGTCTAGTTTGCCAAAACAAAGTAAGTAGGAATATTATTATTACTATTATTGTTATTATTATTATTATTATTTTACTGTTTTTATTTCTATTTTCTAGAATTGATATATATTATTTTCAATTTTTTCCCCTTCTTTGAAAAAAGAATTTGCTTACCACTTTCATTTATATAAGAACATTTTGTTTAAATGTTGTTTCATTTATCGAATCAAAATGAACCATACAGTGGAAAGAATCATTACAGAAGTAGGAACTTTCAGGAAAAAATATTCCCCTATCCATGTTAAATCTTTTCTTGCTCTTGGAACTTTTGGACAAAATTTAAACATGAAAACTTTCTTAGTATATTAAAAGTACGAGGACCAACAGAATGGCTTCTTTCATAATTCTTTCACTGCAACCGGCCCTTTTCCTTTTTAAATGTTCAATTATTTTTCGTTTTAGTTTCTTTTAACTTTCTTCCACTTTTAGGGTTTTTAAATAAAAGACGCTGAATTTTTTAAACTGGAAACTGTGGGTATACCTACACAATTGTACCCCATACCAACTTTGTTTCCCAATAACTTTCAGGAAAAACTGGAATATTTTTTAATGGATTTTTTAAATGAAATTTTCTACAAATATCTTCAGATTGTGTAAATTGATTACAAAAGAATTTTAAAAGGTTGATGGGCGCGCATACGTAAATTCTGACATCACATTTTTCAAAAGTTCGTTTTCATTTTTGTAGATGTATGCTAGTATGTGAACGCGTTCATATATATATATTTTTTTTTTTTTGTCTCCTACTGAAATGTATTTGCAGAAAATTTCCTGAAAAAAATATCATTTTTCTAAAAGTTATGCTGTTTTTTATCTCTTTCTCTATTTTATATATATATATAT
>NC_068993.1:62105521-62118343 GCF_001194135.2 Octopus bimaculoides | reverse complement strand
ATATATATATATATATAAATTAGTTGAAGTGTATTCCGTTAAGAACGTATTAGAGTACAAAATATCCTTTTAAAGAATAATGTTGACAGTGACTTCAAACTTTCGGCCTGCTTAGCCTTCATCTTACACAAATAATCCCTCAGTTTATTACAAAATTTTTCAATAAGGGACAAAAATTTCGTTTTTGTGTTTGATTTGCAAGACCCTTGATGTGAATTCGTGCTGAAACAAATGTTGTCTTGTAACATAAGACTATTGCTATATAATCATCATCATTTAATGTCCGTTTTCCATGCTGGCATGGCTGGACGGTTTGACTGAGGCTGCTAAATCCAGGGACCACACAATATACAGGCGAAAGTAAAGAATACGTACAGCTAGTGTTTAGGATTAGTTATGGTTGGGGATAGTGTTAGGGTGGTGCACGTATTCTTTACCTCCGCCCCATATACATACATACATACATACATACACACGTATGTACTACGTACGTACGTGTGTGAGTGTGTGTCTACTGGGCTGGCTCAGCCGGCTCAAGGTACCGGCAACTTGAGCAGTCACCCGGGACGCCAGCTACCCTAGGACCGGCTCTGTATATATATACTACACACGCACACCACACACACATGTACACACACACACACACACACACACACACACACACACACACACACACACACACACACACACACACACACACAGGTATAATGACAAGTGCCAATCAGGAAAGCTCTACGAATGGAGTGGCCATGGGTAATTTGTCTGAACTGTTGGTTGTCTCTTTTCTATCAGTGACAAACATCGATTACTTTACATCGGGAGCTGAAGTAAAGAGGATAAGCCTTTCCATTTTAGGGGTCTTTAGGGATTGTTATATCTACTGAATTGCTACAAATTATTAAACGTGTCCTAAGCAAAGTAATATGCTCCGTTCAGGGTTTGTCCGGGGCAGATTGGAAAGAAACCCGGTGGATCTTTTCTTTGCCCTTGGGGTTTAAAACAGAAGCTCCATGTGAGACGCAACCCCATTGTAACATTAAACGATATTCCCTCCCGTGAGTATATAAATGAAAGAAAGCTAACATAGGCGTTTTTACATAGGAACCCGATGGATTCTCTTTACACTTGAACTAGAAAACAAGACGCCTCGTATGGGACGCGACGGTTTAGTTGTGGGAATGGAGAGTTACTACCACTGCAACTGAACGAGATGAGAAATTACTTATTTGTCGACAAATAAAACTTCATTTTTTTTCTTTTTCAACTTATGGCACTGAGGCGTTTGAGAACGCTGAGCCTGAACAGCTTTTTTTTTTTTTTACCGAATCCCTTGCAAATACTCGCAGTGGGAATATCTTTTGTCCCTTTTGTAAGGGAATATGAAAGCATTTTTATTTTCAGCTTCCCCATTCTTTATATCTTAACATTTGTTATTGCATAATAAATCTGATATGAACTAATATGAACAGGATACATAATATACATTTCTCAACTTGGGTGCAGGTATAACCACATATAAAGTAATATATAATATATATATATATATATATATATATATATATATATATATATATATATATATATATATATATATATATATACGCACAGACACACACATTCACATATGGAATTTTTTGGATGTATATAAAAGAAATTTATTTTTGTGATTGGTTTGCATAAACCTATGTGTGTATGCATACATGCATACATATATACATGCATGTATACAATGTATGTACACTAACATTTTTCCTTTATTTTTGTTTTTGTTTTTTTTTTACCAGCAGATTGTGTCAACTTGCAGAAGAAAATTACTATCTATTTTGACGTTTTGCATGAACTAGCAGAAACATGAGTTGTGATTCTGTAACATGTGATTCTATTATTATGCACACCCATAAGCCATGCCATCATCACTGTCATGGACATCATGGCCACTGTCACGGTTATGGTCACTGCCACGGACATGGTCATTGCCACCACGGACATGGTCATTGCCACCACGGACATGGTCACTGCCACGGACACGGTCACTGCCACGGCCATGGTCACTGTCATTTTCATGGTCACTGCCTGAGTCATGGTCACTGTCTCAGTCATGGTCACTGCCACGGTCATGGTCATTGTCACAGCCATTGTGTCTGCATACACAAACTGCCTTGTAAGTTTATGATAGCCAAACACCAAGCGAAAGTAGCTGCCAAGCAGGCTGTAGTTGCGACTCAACAGGCTGTGGTAGCAGCGGAACAAACAAAGGTGGCCACCATGTTATCACAACTGATACCGAAACCATGTGAAACTTACTCAATTGAAGTAGCGCCCAAGGAGTGCTCGCCTTGCGGACCTTGCGGACCCTGCGGACCCTGCGGACCCTGCGGACCCTGCGGACCCTGCGGGCCTTGTGGGCCCTGCGGACCTTGTGGGCCTTGCGGACCTTGTCCATGCCCATGCCCAGAGAATGTCACAGTCGATATGAATGACGCATCAACATCTGATTTAGAACAGTGTGAGCCAACCACAGTGAAACTATGCCACTGCCCGAATGCTCCACAACTTGCCATTCAAACAGTGCCAGGTGAGTCACTATATATATATATATATATATATATAATAAATGTTAATATATGTTAATATATGTTCAACTTGTGATATTTGCGACCTGGTGGTGGTGGGGGGTGGGGGTTTGATTTATATATAATACGTTCTATTTGCGATATATGTGAGCAGTTGTATGTATGTATGCATGCATTACTTTTCTGCACTTCTAAATTCATTTGTATTTGTTTACAAAATTTCTCATGTAGTTCGGTGGTGAAAATAATGGAAGAGGGCCACAAGTTCCAACATATTTTAGGAATTAAACTGCTCATCCAAGAAAGAGGCTGATTGAAAGACCTGCATCACTGTGTTGTCACTTCCACCACCTTAACTTCTGGTACCTCATGCTTGACTTCTCACCTCCACTGGTGGCACATAACCCTCAACACTACATGTGGCAACACTACATGTGGCTTTTACACACACACAAAGCTCATTCTTGAAAGTCCAGCTGCCTTCTTTACCTTTGTTGTCTTGAGTAGACCCACCACCACCTCCATCACTGTGCATTATTCTCCTTGATCAGTATCCTCATTATAGCACATACATTTGTATTTTTGGCATCATTAAGAGAGAAGCATACAGTTATTATTCCATTTCATACACTCCTCCCCAGCCAGGGATACCTCATGCTTGAAAACCTTGGCAAAGCTCTTTACTTTTGACTTTCCACTTTCCTAATTATATTGGACATCGAATTTCTCTTTCAAGTCTGTCCCTTTCGTTTTAGTGGTTCTCTACAGTACAATTCCATCATGCCACCTTGCATCAGGTCTCCAACCACCAGACAGTGCTTATTCTGGAAAGCATGAGTAGTACCCCAACCTGGCACATGTACAAACTGCATTTTAGCTAATTTATTGAATTGTTTTTTCATAACAGGGTCCCTCACTTTAGCCTCTTCCTAGACCATCACTTTGGCCTTTTCCTAGACCATCTCCCTCCATTAGACGCTATTGGTATAACTGGGCCAATTGATCAGGCCGATGGAATAAATGTTGTGAATGGTTGGTTTTGAAGTGTAAGAGCCAATCAGAGATCGTCTCTCAGTAGATATTTTGCTTGTTTTTTTGTTTTTTTTTCACAAAGATACTTTTATTTACATATATTGTGTTTTAGGTTTTCTTATTGTGATAGAAGTATTGTACTGTTTAGAAGTTTTTATAATGAAGTAATTTTAGGCACTTTATCCTTTGTTTTCTACATGCCCCTATCAATTTAAATCACAACTGGAAAACATTTTGGTCTTTTTGGATCCATATACCAAAACACCTGTGTGTCGCAAGGGTTAAAGATACTAGAAAGGATAATTATTCTTAAACCTTACACATTTTCTATATTCAATAACCTTTTGTAAGGTTTTGGATCCTTTTCTCATACTTAGTGGGGGTGTGATTCCCCTTGACAGTTCAGGACAGTTAATGGTTCTGATGCTCTTGCAATAGAACATTGGCAGACCTCTTGCAGCATTTGACCAGCCTCGTTCATATCTCCAGGGTTGATCAAGTAAAGTACCAGTCAAATACTAGGGACAACAGCATACAATAAGCTGCTTTGCAAAGGTGGCGAGCGCAAGCGAAATGCTTAGTGGTATTTTGTCTTATCTTTGCGTTTTGAGTTCAAATTCTGCGGAGGTCGACTTTGCCTTTCATCCTTTCGGGGGGGTCAATAAATTAAGTATCAGTTACGTACTGGGGTCGATCTAATTGACTGGCCTCCACCCCGCAAACATTTCAAGTCTTGTGCCGAGAGTAGAAAAGAATAGGCTGCTTTGCGCCCTGTTGGGTAAATAAAAGTATTGGTTAGGTGCTGGGGCTGATTTGAATGCTGGCCTTGTGCCTTAATCAGAAAGCATTATCATTGTGGATTGGCACAATTGGTAGGGTATCAAAAAAGTCTTGTATTTATTTCAGTTATTTACATCCTGATTCCAAATCTCGACTTATTCCCTCCCCTGAAATTGCTGGCATTGTGCCTATAGTAGAAAGGAGTATTATTATTATTATTATTATTATTATTAGCAGTAGTAGTAGTAGTAGTAGTAGTAGTAGTAGTCGTAGTAGTAGTATATGAAAACTTCCAGCTTATTTTGCTGGGTATTATATTTATTCTTATTATTATTTTGCAGCTCCAAAAAGAAAACGAACGAAAATTACTGTGACTCAGGTAACTATTGTTTCACAATTTATATATTTCTATTTTTCCCCATCAAAAATACATCTGAATAACAAATTTGCTGTTGAAGCTGTGTAGTGTACATTAAACGTGACACTGAATTACTTTGGTATAATTTATATGCTCTTAACGACTTAGAAAACACATTTAAAAAAAAAATTAGTGACGTAATACTTATGGGTTCTCTCCCTTGCCTGAGAGTTATTCCCCTTGATTTTAAAGTTCTATTTAATGACGAAATTTTGTTGCGCAAACTATTCATTAATAAGACCATTTACTAATTCTTTTTTTTTTCTTTTTTTTTTTCTCAGAATCCACCAGAACCTCATATCCACGTGACACCAGTATGTCATTCGTGCCCCTGCAATCCTTGCTCAAATTGTCATGCTGCAAATTGTCATGGTTGTTGTGATCACCATTGTCCAAACCCAGCGGCCACTATTACTGTGACGAAAAAAGGTTCGTAGAGTAAAGATGAACAGTGAATTGGTGAAGAACAGCCGTCTAAATTTCGACTCCCTTTTCGTTATTGACAAATATACAGATATAAAAAAAAAACACACAATCCAATTTTCTGTTATTTTTTCTTGGTCGTTTTGTTGCTTCTCTTTTAATTCCTAGATAATCCTCTCTTAACTTGTCCATCAGTAATCCATCAATCTAAACACAGCGAAGGCATTCCAAATTGGGTTTGTTTTCGGTGGTGTTCCTTATTATAAACATGTGCTAAAGTTCCAGCCTTGGTGTGAAAGAATAAAAATGCAGACACCAGGCATTGTCCTTTTAAAGGTAGAAATTGAACTTGACAGCAGTGTGTCTGTAATAAAGGGATTCATACAGCAATGATGACTTTCCAATAGAAAAAATTGTTTGCTTACAGTATTTTTAATGAAGCAAAAACAATGACAAAAATAAGTTGATCATGTCCTGAAGTGGTTTAGTTTTTGCATATAAAGTGAAGGTGATACCGTCTGGAGATCTAATGAAAGAAAGGGCCCAAAAATTTTGTTAAAGAATAAGGACAAAATTTAGTGTTTATAGCGAGGGTTAGCTGCAGCTCACTATGTCGGTGTATGGTGAGAAATGTTCAGAAGATACAAAAGAAGTCCTGAGCGGGTGTATAATGTAAATGAAAATAGTTGTTTCAGAAATAAAAATCAAGAAACACTAGTGATAACCAAGAATGAAGAATCACCAAGAAAAATGCCAATATGGTGGACTGTTCTGATGCTGCCAGAATACACAGATGCAACGTGACAAATCACATTAAAAAAATAGTTTTTTTTAAATAATTAAATACTATTTGGGATTGTATAAAAATGTTCTGTGTATTGAAGTACAGCCAATTTATTGGAAATAAATTCTAAAATTTTATATGGACTTCCAAGGGCCAGATGGACCCTGGTTGAGAACCGCTGGCCTAGAGTAATGCAGGATAAATTATATGAAACAGCTCAGCTTTCAAGATAAATGAAAAACCTGAAACAGTCATGTACTTAACTTTCAACACGAATAACAATCCCAGCAACCAGTTACCTCCAAGAAGCATTAAAAGAATTCGAGCTCTTCACTTGAGAAATGGTAGTAAAGCGATTTTCCTTCAATGTTAATTTTGGTTGGTTGGCTGGATGGATATGACTGAAATGGGACCCTGACTGAAATGGGGCCCTTCCATGTGGTCTCTGGAATATTAGTCAAAGGGGGCACATAACTAATCTGGAGGTTAAGCAGCTACTTCTTTGCTTTGAGAGGTCACAGTTCTAATGCTACGGACATGAGTAGAATGTCACTGAGGAGAGAGATTCAAGCTGAAACTATTAGCAGGAGATTTAGGGGTAGATCAGAACTACATGATTGGAAATAGTCTCAGCTGGTCATGCTTGGAAATCCAGCTGGAAAGTTTAATGATGGTTAGCTCTTAGACCCTATGGAGGAGATGCCTAAGGACCCTACCCCCACAACTCTCCCGGGAATAATGGACAGAAAAGATGGACGGATGGATGGATATATGTTGTTAACCACACCATTTAATGTCCATTTTTTTATGCTGACATGGGTTTTATGTTTAAGAGGAAATAGCAAAGCCAGAGGATTGCACCAAGCTCCAACGTCTTGCTTGGCATGGTTTCTACAACTGGATGTCCTTCCTAATGGCAACAATTTTACAGAGTGTACTTGGTGCTTTTTCCATGGCACTAATAGCAGTAACTCACAACTGAAGGGCTGCAGAATTAATGGAGGTGGTTTTATGCCAGGTGATGAGAGGTTAGAAAATGGTAAGAGAAATACAGGGAAATGGGGGCCTCACTGTGAAGATACATGGTCACCCCTGCTGGAAAACATGTATCAGGAAGTTAATGGGGAAGTGAATATGAGTGATAGAGAGGATTAGAGAGGTAAGTGTGAAAGGAGTGGAAGATGAAGAGAGGTGGGATAGAGGGGAATGCAGTGAGTGGGAAACACTGGAGATATGGTCAATTGTGCATATTGGTCGGAGGGAAAGGTGGAGGAAATAGGAGTGGGTTAAGGAGGTGGGGGTGGGATGCAAGAGATGCACAGTCCAGGGACAAAGTCAAGAGATACATAAGGGTTATGGGGATAGGGCTGCCTTGGACAAAACGAGGAGGAATACAGGGGAAAAGGTGAGTTGAAAGTTCAGTATAGGAGATGAAAGTGAGATGAAATGGTTGCAGGGAGGCTGAGAGGTAGGAACATAAAATATAAGGCAGTCCATAGATGAAGACTAAATGGCCTGTGAGAGATGGGAGATATCAAAAGCTATGTACAAAGATGCAATGAGTATCAAAAAATGATTTCAGTGTCAAATTCAGTGAGAAGGTAGATGGTCAAGGCTCAGTCCTCAGCCCCCTTCCTCAGTTCTACAGACTAACTCAGAATAGTTAAGATTGGTTATGGACAATCTAGTTCTCTTGTAGCTGAATCTCAAGTGGAATTAGAGAGGAAATCCCAGACATGGAAGCTCAACCTTAAAGCCTTGGGGGCTCAAGGTAAATCATCATTTAACACCCACTTTGGATGCTGGTGTGTGTTGGACGGTTTGACTGAGACTGGTAAACCAGGGAGTTGCACCAGACCTCTTTCTAAAGCCAACCACTCCAAGACTGTAATGAGTGCTTTTACGTGCCACCAGCACAGGTGCCATATGACTATGATTTTACGGGTGCTATTTACACGACACCAGCAGGGTGCCATTTACAGTGACACTGGCAACAGTCATGACTATCACTGCAATTTCACCTGGTTTGACAAGTCTTCTCAGCAGAACATCACCAAAGGTCTCAGTCACTTGTCATCACCTCCATGGGGCCCAATGCTCAAACGATCATGCTACCACCAATGGCCATAATTATGTTTTCATGGATGCCATTTACATGACATTAGCAGTGTTGGCTTGCTGGGTCTTCTCAAGCACAGCATATCACCAATGGTCTCAGCCATTTGTTATCACCTCTGTGAGGTCCAACATTTGAAGACCATGCTTTACCACCTCATCTTCCTGGGTCTGTCTCTTCCACACGTTCCCTCCACAATTAGAGCTCAGCACTTCTTTACACAGCTGTCCTTGTCCATATGCATCACATGACCGTACCAGTGGAGTCGTCTCTCTTGCACACCACATTTGATGCCTCTTTTGCCCAACTTTTCTCTCAAGAGCTAAAACTTTATATCATACATGCACACCAACATTGCACATCCAGCAAAGTATACTAGCTTCATTTCTTTCAAGCCTAAGTATGTCCTCAGCAGTCACAGCCCATGTTTTACTGCCATGTAGCATGGCTGTTCACACACAGGCAAAGCATCTCTCATGTTTATTCCTCTTAGATTCATCTTGTGACACAAACGCATGAAGATGTTCACAGTGTCAACTCAAAAAACATGTTTTCTAAATCTCTAATAGATTTATTTTTGTTTACAATAAATAAGGTTAAACATGTAAAATTTAAGATAAAATATATTTATTGTTGACACAAAAGCTTGCACACAAAATGCTGTATAAAATTATTTAAAAAAAAAAATGAAGCACTGAATTTTGGGGTCTTTGTTTGCTTTTTGGGTTTTTTTTTTTTGTAATGGTAATTAAAAGAGTAATTATTGAACAATAAGTATTTGGTGGGATGAAAGAATAGTTAAAATTAGATTGATTCCAATTAAGCATTTAGGGTTAATTATTCTATCAACCCCATCTGGATGGAATTTGAATGTGGAACCATGAGAAATGGAAATGAATTCCAGAATGCATTTAATCTCCATGGTTCTTATTCGAAATATCCACTGCTTTTAATTAAAATAATAGTTGAGAGATATGATAAGATTCATTTGCACACAAACAGCTAGTTTCTCTCTCTCTTTCAAACATTACACACACACACATACATACATATAGTGAATGTATATTTGATGGTAATGTGTGTGTGTGTGTGTGTGTGCATATGTAAAAATATGTCTATGTTCATGTGTGTATGCGTGTGAATATACTCAGAGATGCATAGATGTACATACCAATCTCACACTAAACACTTCAAACACAAGCGTGTGCATGTAATGTCTGTGTGTGTATGTGTGAAGGTATATTTGTATGCATGCATGTGTGTGTATTTCGTACATTACAAAGAAATTGAATGCCATCAGTGAAATCCCAGTTGCTACATGGCATCCATTGCACTTGAATACACACACACACACACACACACATCTCTTCTACATGTGTATATAAGATACTACCAAGTCTTCAACTTTGTATGTATTCATATGCATGCAAAAATCATACATACATACACACACACACACACACACACACACACACAGTTCTTAAATAAATGAAGGCAAACTTAAGATAATGATAATCTACATGATGAACCTTAGCTCTACCTGCTCAGTCAGGGCACATAGCAAGCACAACCTCTCACAGAGAGTTCCAAGTGCATCAGTGCAGTGTTTGAAAGATTTCATGTTGTGTGCAGTTTAAAATTTTTATTCGCTTTGCCTCTGTGTTCTGGTGTGGGTTACGAGAAAGAAAGAGAGTCCTTAACAGGCCATGGCGTATGAAGGAGAAGAGTAAGCAAGATGCACTTGAAGTATCAACAGACATTTATTCCACATGCATACTGGTAAAACCACATACTTGCTGGGTATTCCAGAGTAAAAAAAAAAAAAAAAAAAGGCAGAATTCTTAATTGAGGAATTTTTTAGAGAAAACAAAAAAGAATAAATAAAATACAAATATTATATTATAAAAGACAAGAATACTGACTCATATTATGGTTTTGTAATCTCATAACAAAGGCCATTTCCAGCTATTAAGTGAATTATATATGTGTGTATACATACATACAGACAGACAGACAGACAAACAGATAGATTTACATGTGTGTGTCTGTATATGCGTGACCTATAAATGTTTATGTGCGTATGTGTATGGGATTAATATATATAGCGCAAATAAGAAAGTGATGTTGATTTTTTTTTTTTTTTGCAGCTTTTCATTGTTATTTGTTAAGGCTTTTGTTTTTTTAAATATTTACAAAATAGATCTTCAAACATACAGGAGTGGAGTTCATACATAAATATATATACATATATTATATATATATACATACATATACATATAATCACCTACATATATACATACATATACATATATATATACATAAACACTATATATATATATATGTATATATATATATACATACATACACATATATACATGCACACATATATATGTACATACATATATGTATACATACATATATACATACACACATATATGTATACATACATATATACATACACACATAAATGTATACATACATATACATATATTATATATATATATATATATATATATATACACATATATATGCATAAATATATACATACATACATATATATATACATACATGCATACATACATGCAAACATACATACATATATATATGCATATACATACACATATATATATATATATATACATACAAATATATACATACATACATATATACAGACATACATGCATACATACATGCAAACATACATACATATATATATATATGCATATATATATACATACATATATATATATACATACAAATATATACATACATATATACACACACACGCACATACATATGCACACACATACATATATATACACACACATACATGAATATATATACACATATATACACACATACATATACACTCACATATATATACACACACATGTACACACATATATATATATATATATATATATACATACATTTTTATTTATATATACATGTGTATATATATATATATATATATATATATATATATATACACATACAAATATACATATATACATATACATGCATACATACATATGTATACACATATACATATATGAGTGTTTATGCTTCATGTATGAGTATGTAACAATGTATGTTTACACATAAAATTGGGTAAAAATACATACATTTATTTATTTATTCATTCACACACACACACACACACACATTTATCTATACACACACACAATCACCACTCATACAAGCATATACACAAGCATGCTCACATTGTTTATTTTTTTAATATTTTTTTATACCTCAATACACATAATTTTTTGTTTTATTTTTGCATTTTCTATATTCTTCAAAAATCGTTTCTTGAGACTGTTTTGACAATCTCAGGTGCTAACGGGAGACGCTACCCTCTGAGCTGAACTTGAAGACATTGAAGCTGTAGAATTCACAGCCTGGCTGCTGCTGCTACTGCTTGTGCCACGGGCATTCCTGCTTTCTTGTTCTTTCATCAGACTTTCATACTCCTTCTGCAAATGGTTCTTCAGCTTCAGCAACACATTATTCCGGAGGTGGATTGGTTCCTAAAAGAGAAATGGGGGGGGAAAAGAAAAAGATTAAAAAAATAATAATTTTCACAACTGGCCATATGGTAAGAAGCTTGCTTCCCAACCAAATGGTTCCAGGTTCAGTCTCACTGTGTGGCACCTTGAGCAAGTGTCTTCTATTATAGCCTCTGGCTGACCAAAGGCTCATGAGTGGATTTGGTAGACGGAAACTGAAAGAAGCCAATTGTGTGTTGTGTGTGTGTGTGTGTGTATTATGTGTATCCACACTACCACCTGACAACTGGTGTTGGTTTGTTTACAACCCTATGACCTAGTGGTTCAGCAAAAAGAGACTGATAGTTGAATAAATCAACCTCAGTACATTTTTTTCTGTTTAAGTTTGGTTCTTATTTTATTGGCCTCTTCTGCCGAGCCACTAAGTTACAGGGACATAAACACACCAGCACCGGTTGTCAAGTGGTGGTGGGGAACTAACAAACACACACACTCACACACATGTATACATGACAAGTTTCTTTCAGTTTCCGTTTGCCAAATCCACTCACAAGCTTCAGTCAGCTCGAGGCTATAGCTGAAGACACTTGCCCAAGGTGCCATGCAGTGTGACTGAAGCCAGAGCCATGTGGTTGGGAAGCAAACTTCTTACCACACAGCCACACCTGCAGCTCATTGTTTATCTTTAGAATTACATTGTAGGATAGGTGTGAGAGGCCAGATCTGGTCAGTTTGAACATAAAACAGAGAATATTTGAGCCAGACATGGTTGGTTTAAATGCGAAAGGGTTAAATACCCCCACCAAAAAAAAATATGGTAAACAAATTTACAAAAGAACTACAAGAATATTAAGAACAACAAAGCAAGTACCTGTGGCCTTAGGCATGGGTTCCATCGGCAGTAATATCCAATCCAAAGTTCTAACTGCCTCATACTGGCAACTGGTAGTAAGACATGTTGGTCTAGGTAAGTGGCATAGAGAGGATTAAGATAATCCTCTACGCTGCTGTTGATGTAACCCCACAGGGAATGGGTTTTTGTCTTCAGTTCCTTAATACAATAATAGAAAAAGAAAATTAGAAGGAATCAGCGAGTGAGGAGAGAGTGTAAATATGGAATTCTATAAATTTGTGTTCTTTGAATATTTCCACAGAAACTGTCAGTAAGAGAGAACAATCAGAGA
>NC_068993.1:62099029-62105498 GCF_001194135.2 Octopus bimaculoides | reverse complement strand
AATGAAATAGAGGCAGAGGGAAAGAAAGGAGAGAGAGAAAGGAGAGAGAGAAAGGAAGAGAGAGAGAGAGAGAGAAAGAGTGATAGCTAGCAATAAAGAAACAGTAATGGAATACAGACAGATTGAATGGTTTTCCATCACTTCTAACAGAGGCATCGTAATAAAAAGCAGACAGAGCGACAGCAGAGAGGTGAATGATACGAAAGTCTGGGAGTTTGGGATGAGAGAGTAACAAAGAAAATGAGAAAGCAGCAGAAATAGGTTGGAGGGTGGGGGAGGTCAAGGAGAAATAATAACTGAATATTGTACCTCTTTAACTCGTTGTTGTTCAGAATTGTACAAGAATGTTCCAAAGAGGCATGAATACAGATGGTCCATGATGGTAATCAAAAAGTATTCGTTGAATTCAAAAGCAATTGGAAACTGAAATCAAACAAAAAGAGAAGTATTAATGGCAATCATCATCATCATCATCATCATCATCGTCGTCGTCGTCGTTGTTTAACATCTGGTTCCCATGCTAGCATGGGTTGGATGGTTTGGCTGAAAACTGGTAAGCTGGGGTGGGGGACTGCACTGGGTTCCAATTTGATCTGGCAAGGTTTCTACAGCTGGATGCCCTTCCTAATGCCAACCACTCTGAGAGTGTAATTGGTGCTTTTTACATGCCACGATTACAATCTCACTTGGCTTGACAGGTCAACACATGTACAGTGTATCACCAAAGGTCTTGGTCACCTGTCACTGTCTCCATGAGGCGCAATGCTCGAACGGTGCTTTTTATGTGTTTTTTGTATTTAAAATAACAATTAAATACAAAAGGTAATTTTTATCCCCACTTAAAAGTGGATGTTGAGTTGGAACACAGAATACTGCATTATTTAACATAAGAGAACCTCTAAAGTGGACTTGTGGTGCATATAAGCACTCGTGTTTATATTGCTAGCAGGAAATAATCATCTGTTGCTGCTGCCACAGAACTAAAAAGGCAACAAGGAGTCAACCCCAGGACATCAGTTTTAATCAGTTCTCTTAAGTCTCAATACATTTAACCTTGTAATCTGTACAGTATTTTATCATCCCTTTAATCACAATATGATGATCAAATCACCCACAAACCAAATTAGTGAAGGTGATTATCTATAACCATTTCACTCTAATGTTCTTTGCATCATATCATTAATTAAAGAACAGTGATTTTAAGACTTTGTTATACTTCAGGATGGTAATTTTTTTTTTTTTTTTGCCAAATAAACACATGCACCGTATATTCGTTCTTCACTCATTTATTACTGTTCTTATTTTAATTCGTGTCCATTGTCCAGATTTTAAGATTAATTACCTGATTGGCCATTTGCCACACACAGTCAATAAACTGCAAAAATACAGGAGAACGGTCCGCATCTGAGTGTTTGTCTTCACCATGCCCGATTCTCTGCAAGAAAAATTGAAAATTGGAATTTCAGCCTATAACGATGTGTATTTGATTAAAACTTTAACTCAATCTTAAACATGACTAAATTGTTTCACAACAACATATCTGAGACCACATCTGCTTCTATAATACAAATCAAGCCATTCCCTAATCGGCCATATTTAACCCTTTTGCATTCAGGTTACTCTGTCCAATGTAATCCTTATTTATTCACATTGTTTGGAATTAATCGGGGACTATCTTATGTCTTTGAGGTTTTGATGATGTGATTGTTTATTTTTAGAATGACATTGTAGGGTAGGTGTGAGAAGTTGGATATGGTCTATTTTAACATAAAATAGACTGAATATTTAGGCCGGATTAAGTGCTAAAGGGTTAAACTAGAACACCCAATTATAATTTTATGTATGAACCTGTTTTAAGTTATACGCAGGCAACTACAATTATATAGCGCTTAAAGAGGGATGCAATAAGGACGCATAAATGGTGATTTTCAGCATACAAGAAATAGCAGCTAAAACTGCTCCAAATTTTTTGAGTTAAAAGAAAAGAACACATTGATAATGTAATCCAAGATATATGGGTTTGAAGATAAGATCCATTTAACTAGGTGTTCACTATCAAGACTGATATAAAATAACACAAATATAAATCTGAACTTGACGAGGAAGTTGTAAGAATTGAGACCTAAATACAATGAAACAGCTTCATAAATGTTCGAGATTTTGCTCTGATTTTCTTCAAAGTACTTGACACTTTCTTCATAGAAATATCTACGTGTCTGAGTAATATTTCACTATTTGACTCAATTTTAAAATTCCCTGCAAACTTCAAGTTACCGTTGTCCTCAGTAATAATATTTTCTGGTAATTGAAAACAAAAAAGTTAATTTTGATATGTCATCAAACATCTTTTCTCCACTTTACTTACTTGAGCGAACTTATGTCCAAAACTGAGCCACTCTTTTTCTATTAGGATTTCAAACCCCTTCACAGTTCGATAATATGGATCCAGCATGATCATTGCAAGAGAGGTGAGCTGTGGATTAAATTGAAAATCTCATGAATATCAAACAATTAGAAATATTATGGTAAGAATCAAATAAATAACATGATTGTCTCTTGCACAGTTCTAGGACTCGCTTTGACTGGTTATCTCTACTATAGGTCAAGTCAAAGATTGGGGCTCCCCAACATCAACATCAACATTAGGTACCTCTATTAATTTCTTGATCAGCTAAACATAAGAACCAAATCTCTTTTAAATGATATCTTCCTCTCTTAGAGAAAAAAAAAGGAAGAAAGCATTAACTGGCATGCCATTGGTTAGGATGATGAGGTTTCCAGTTGATCCGATCAATGGAACAGACTCCTCAAGAAATTAACCTACAAGTGGCTGAGCGCTCCACAGACACATGTACCTTTAATGTAGTTCTCAGTGACACACAATGTTACAAGGTTGGCCCTTTGAAATATAAGCACTACTCATTTCTGCAAGTTGTGTGAACTGGAGCGACATGAAATAAAGTGTCTCACTCAAGGACACAACACACTGCCAGGAATTGAACACATAACCTTAAAACCGTGATCCTAATACCCTGACCACGAAGCAACACACCTTCACTGAAAGAAAACATTGGATAATGTAGTCTTATAGTATTCCTGAAAATCACAAAAATGAACAAGCGTGTAATGGGAACAACACCTTTGATTATAAGTCTGCTTGGTCAGGGCTGGACTAGGCTAAAACAACAACAACAACAACCAACTGAAAATATAAATTCATAAATAATTATTTATAAATTACCTGAGCAGTTCGGTCCCAACCATCGCTGCAATGAACTAATACAGAAGTCTTGTAATATTCCACTTTGTCAGCAATACGAACAGCACCAGCTAAGATTTGCTGTAATCAAGAAGAAAAAAATAATAACAGGAATTTGATCATTTGAATAACAATCATCATCATCATCATCATCATTATCGTTTCACATTCGCTTTCCATGCTGGCATGGGTCAGAGGGTTTGACTGATGAGTGACAAGCCAGAGGGCTGCACAACAATCTCTATAGATAATTGATATGAATTCTTTTTTTATTTTTCAATCAAATTAACATGTAGGACTTCTAGAAAGACCAGCAGTTGGTCTATGCAGGTAAGTTTCTACACTTCATGCCACTGGCTGAGGCTGATAGCATTTTGCACTTGTGTCATTTCAGGTGTTGCTGTCAGAATGCAAAGGCCCTGAACAAATTCCACAAGGTACCTCACCCAACTCTCAGACAGTTTCCTTAATCCACTGTCCTGGATTTGTACCGTTTTTTATTGACCTTCAAAAGGATGAAAGGTAAATTTGACTTGGGCAGGAATTGAACTCAGAGTACAGCAATCCAGAACAAATACTACAAGTCATCGATCCAACACTTTAGTGACTCGGCCAATACACCACTTTAGCCAGGTGTAATCAAACTTGATACCATGTCCATGAGAGAACCACATAAAGTTGCTTGACTTTGTATCTTACATCTTACTTTTTCTTTTATGATGAACCTCCACATGAGATTACAAAAGAAAAAAAAAACATTGTTACAATGACATATGGTGAAATTTGAACTTGGAGTCTGTTTGTTCACTCACCTTGATGTGGTCCAGCCAGCGTGTCGACTCAATATTGGACAACCAGTGAGTTTCATTGATGTTGGGGAAACACACATCTTTTAACTTTCTTAAACTGAAAAAAGAAAGAGAAACAGAATGTTTATCTTCATATCAAGGAATCAGTTTTGTAGACATTACAATAACGAGTATGTCATGACTGGACATAAGCAGCTGACCATTGTAACATGTTGATGGTTGAACACAGTACTGTGGACATTGTGGTATAATATATTTTATGGCATATAAGCCAACATATTATATAGTATATATGTTGTGTAAATGAGTCTAGGACATTTACCCCACCACCCCACGGACAATACCTCTACCCCGACCCCAAGGACAATTACCCCTGAGGACAACAGATGATGATTTAAAACTTTTTAATATATTGGAGAGGGAGTAATTAACCAAGGGGGATAATTGTCCTAGGGGGTAGTTGTCATCAGGGGGAATTGTCCTAGAAGGGTAATTGTCCTGATACATGTGCAAACATTCAAACATTATTGTTGTCTTTCCTGCAGTAGTTCACATAGAATTTTTGGTCCTCCAAAATTGTCTTGGTTTATTTAGAAGTCAACTGACCGATTTTTTGACTCGTATACAGTAAAAAAAACCATTATGTGTCATTATGCAAGATATCCGAAACATGTTGATGTTTGGAAGACAGTATTAAGACCTGGAGCAAGTGGGAGGAGGGCAAATATGTATATTATCGGGCTTGTGTGTCTGTCTGTGTGTTTGCCTATGTGTCTATGTGTTATAATGTGTGAATATAGGTGTACGCATGAAAAGTAAAAAAAAAACAAGTCATATTTACCTCTCTCTCATCACATGGATGTTAGGAATATCAAAAAAAATCAGCTCAGCATTGTGATAAGCATCCTCGTTCTCATACCCCCCTCCTTTAGCCTGAAAAATATCATAAAAGACAGCATTACTACTTTCTGTTTTCTTTGCCATCTGGCAAAAAACTAATATAAAAAATAAAATATATTACTTTATTTTTTTTCCTATCTTTTATTTCCTATTTTTATTTGTATACTTGTAAGATAACAATCTATTGCTATATACACACCCTTCTAAACCACAGAATTTCATTTAAAAGAGAGGAAGAGAGAAAGAGAGAAGGCTAGAACGAGCATGAATGTGTAAAGAGAGTAACTGACCTTGTTGGCCATGGCATTTGCACTGGGTCGAGCATCCATGATGAACAGTTTGTGCGACTGGGCATTTGCATCCATAATCATCTGAATGTATTGTTCATCTTCTTTATTCCTCTTGCCAGTGACTCCGACCAAAGGTTGGCTGGAACGAGTGATGGTCGCCTGCGACTCTGGGTGGATCCATGACATCACCTGTGAAAAACAGACACAGAAATACTCTAATAGGTTAGGATAAACGATGAAGTAGATGATGATGATGATGATGATGATGATGAACCTTAATATAGAAGATAGAGTCCCTCATTCTCCTACTAACTCTCATTTTAACAACACACCTCAGACAATTATCCACTCCTTTTGAGCTAAGAATCTACCCTATTATATTACTGCAATTTATTCCCAAATATATTTCACTTAAAATGATTTTATGCACACATATGGTACAATCTGTGTTTAAAAATTATTTTTATGCACAAAAATAGTTGACTTCCTTTTTTCTCTTTCTTTTCTTTTTTGTTTTTGGGTGTCGTTTATTTGAAAATACCCATTGGGACACACATGATTACTTCATAACATGAAAAATCAAACGGAAAATTAGTTTTGCACTAGGGGACTTCAAACCATGGCGTGTTTTTTTCCAAAATGAATAAGTCCCATACAGTGAACTCATGTGTGTGTGTCTGTATGCATTTGTATATTTATGTAGATTCATATTTTCCCAGGTCTTCGTGTGTATTTGCTGGTGCTAAACAACAGCCTCCCTGTTCACGCAGACATCTGCTTGCCATTTACTTGCAGTCCACTGCAAAAGTGTGTCCAGGCTCTTGACCTTCCTCAGCACATTGTGCAACATTTGTAAACAAAAGGCTCAATCATATGGTGTGGTTTGTTTCCGTTTCTCTGCATAGCAATGTCCAGGCTGTTTGTCGTTGAATGGACAGTGGGAGGTTATTATTTCATTTGGGAATAGGCAGGGGTTGGCAGCAGAAAGGGAAGTCTGCCCAGACTTTCTTTTGTCTAATCCATGCAAGCATGAATAAAATAGATGTTAAGACAATGACAAGGGTGATGGTGACAGTGGGGGGATAGAGGGGAAGATGAAGAGGAGGAAGATGAAGAGGAGGAAGATGAAGAGGAGGAAGATGAAGAGGAGGAAGATGAAGAGGAGGAAGATGAAGAGGAGGAAGATGAAGAGGAGGAAGATGAAGAGGAGG
>NC_068993.1:62097832-62098980 GCF_001194135.2 Octopus bimaculoides | reverse complement strand
GAAGAGGAGGAAGATGAAGA
Organism: Octopus bimaculoides; assembly: GCF_001194135.2. NCBI lineage: Eukaryota > Metazoa > Mollusca > Cephalopoda > Octopoda > Octopodidae > Octopus > Octopus bimaculoides. The sequence goes on along the minus strand of NC_068993.1, from coordinate 62,098,960 downwards.
GGAGGAAGATGAAGAGGAGGAAGATGAAGAGGAGGAAGATGAAGAGGAGGAAGATGAAGAGGAGGAAGATGAAGAGGAGGAAGATGAAGAGGGTGAAGAAGAGGAGGAGCAGCTCTGTGTCAGGATATGTACTCTGTATGCTAATGATGAATTGAGACGGTTAGAGTAGGGTTACATTTGTTTTAAAAAGATTAAAATAAAAAAAAGTCATATTCTAGTAAATATGGTGATTCGTTCGATAAACAAAATAACAAAACAGAATAGAAATACAAAAAAAAAACTTACTGGAAGACGTCCTCTGCTACGGAATCCAGCAACATGACGCAAATACTCATCGGAAGCCGTTTTAGGAACAACCAGCTGAAATAAGAAGAAAGAGATGGCTAGAAGAAAGAAAATGACCTAGAAAATTACTATTTTTTTTTTAATCTCACAACGTGAGATATTCAGCAATAGTACTTTGTAGTAAAGATTGTTTGCCAACATAACATGGCAGTCTGAACAATTATTCTGTGCTGATGAAGAGAAATAAGCTGGAAATCGCAATACACAGATATTGTCTTGAGCTGAGGGGTCGGGGTGCTAGATTCCCTTGTTTGAAAATATAAAGACACAGATCGTGTCATATAACCAGCTGGAGACGATGTCTCCTGGGGCTAAATTACAGCAACATTCATCCTAAACCAGGACTGCCATGTTATGTTGGCAAATGATCTTTACTATAAAATGACCTCAGTTGAATGCCTGATATGCAACTCCCCAAGAGCCTGATTCACAGCAAACTGGCAGAAGGCAAGTGCATGCCAGGTAGGCAGAAGAAGCACTTCATGGACACACTCCAAGCTACACTGAAGAGCAGAGAGATCAACCCTGAAACCTGGGAAATGCAAGCAGAAGACTTCCCTGCCTGGTGAAGCAGCATCAACAGAGAAGCCATGAATAGAACAGGATTGCAGGGGCACAAAGAAGACATGAAATAAGTCCAGAGCCAACACCTCGCCTTCAGCCCCAAGGGACCACAAATGCCCAACCTGCAGCAGAGCCTCCCACACTGATTGGCCACAGTCAGTCACACCCTGCCTTGTCGTCTCCCTGCCATGTGATTGGCCACAGTCAGTCACACCCTGC
>NC_068993.1:62097095-62097822 GCF_001194135.2 Octopus bimaculoides | reverse complement strand
CCTGCCTTGTCGTCTCCCTGCCATGTGATTGGCCACAGTCAGTCACACCCTGCCTTGTCGTCTCCCTGCCATGTGATGTCCTTGGTCATTGTCAACAATGATGGATGAAATAATGTAAAGGTGGAGAAAATACTGAACAGAAGAGTTCATGGGATTAGGTGTTCAAATCCCACTAAAGGCTGTTTCATTTTATTACATTTTTTCAACAAGAGAGTGCCATCATTCAGACATCAAAATACTTGTAGTGTAAAGCCTTTCTGCCCACCACATGGTGCAGTCACTGTCATGCTGTGGTGGTTTGTATGCCTCAATGACTCTTATGCCTATTATGCAAGCAGAGCAAAAGCTCCTGGCAGGGACCTACCACCTGTGCTGGACAGGTCAGAGGATAGAGGTCAAGCTCATATGGACCACCTGTTCCGAGAGAGAGAGAGGTAATGGAAACAGACAAAGAAATAAAAGCAACATACTTACCAAACTTGGGTATGTATCACACAGCTCATAGTTTTCATTAACACGGCTGATTCGCCAAGTGTTCGGTATCCCCTGTAAAGGAAACACAAATACATCATCATCGTTTAACGTCCACTTTCCATGCTGGCATGGGTTGGACAAATTTTATTGTGGCAGCGGTAGGATACGAACCCACGCCTCCGAAGATACATTTATACATGTGTGTGTGTGTGTGTGTGTGTGTGTGTGTGTGTGTGTGTGTGTGTGTGTGTGT
>NC_068993.1:62095644-62096581 GCF_001194135.2 Octopus bimaculoides | reverse complement strand
TCACCAGGGTTATGACTGAATGTCTATGGTTCTTTCATTATATAATTACTACTTTAAATACTAAAGGGTCAACACATCTTGGAAGACAGTTACAACAACAACAATGACAAAAACAACAATATGAAATAAAGAAAGAAAAGATATGTCTCTACTCACAAATTTGTTGGTAATTGGAAAAGCATATAGTTGAATCTTCTCAAAGACTTGTCTGCGAGAATGGTTTTCCTGTTTGTGGGCAAATCTCAAATTCCTCATGTCCTTTAGAATGGAAAAAAAAAAAAACAATCAGATAATGACGATAATGATGAGGCAGATTCTTAATGAAGAGGGTTGATGATGATGGACAAGACTCCCTAATCCTTAATTCATATTGAAAATGTGATCATTCTATCCTCAGGGATATTATATTGGCATCAGTTACGAAGATATTACCAAGGTACTACAGAGTTTGATGTCTTTTATTAATGAAAGAGTTGCTAATCTGCCTAACCACTTATTTGAAGGGCTGTTTCGCTCTCTCTCTCTCTCTCTCTCTCTCTCTCTCTCTCTCTCTGCCACAACCCATGCCAGCATGGGCAATGGACGCTAAATGATGATGATATACTTTTCTTCTTCTGCTTACTTCAAAAAATTGGATAGTGGCCATGCTGGGGCAGTGTCATGAAGGGCAAATTTCTTTAAGAGAACCCCAATACTTATTCTAAATTACAGAAGGCTCAAACAAATACAGACACACAGACATGTAATATTGATTTCTTTATCTTATTTATTTATTCATTGAAACCTGTCCATTAATATATACAAGGTTGAGCACACACACACAACCATATAGACATATATATATATACATATATATATATATATATACATATATATATATATATACATATATATATATATATACATATATATATATATATACATATATATATATATA